>NC_141158.1:56603409-56908636 GCF_053477565.2 Lygodium microphyllum | reverse complement strand
ATTTGGGTCATATTGTATCAAAAGAAGGAATTAAAGTTGATCCTAAGAAAATTGATGCAATATTGCATTGGCCTGTTCCTAAAAATGTACATGAATTACGCTCATTCCTTGGTCTTGCTAGTTTCTATAGGAAGTTTGTACGTAATTTTTCATTACTTGCTTTACCATTGACCAAACTTCTTAAGAAAGGAATTGTTTATCAATGGACTGAAACTCAGCAGAAATCCTTCGATTTACTGAAACGTGCATTAACCAATGCCCCTGTTCTACAGTTACCTGACTTTAATAGACCATTCTTTCTAGTTGTGACCGATGCTAGCGGATCAGGAATAGGAGCCGTATTAATGCAAGACAACCATCCAATAGCATATTCTAGTTCTAAGCTGAAACCCTCTGAGCTCAAATATTCCACTTATGACAAAGAACTATTAGCAGTTGTACAAGCATTAAAACAATGGAAGCATTATTTAATGGGTTCAGAATTCATGATAAAGACTGACCAGCAAAGCATTAGATATCTACTTAGCCAACCCCAAATTTCTGACCGTCATATCAAATGGGCTTCCTTCATTCAAAGTTTTCATCCTATCATTCAATACCAACCTGGAAAAGAAAATGTAGTTGCTAATGCATTGAGTAGAAGACCTGCAATTCATAATATTTCTATCATATCTTTTGATTCTCTAATTGCTATGAAAGATACATATCACCAAGATATTACTTTTCATTCTGATTGGCAAAAATTAGTTCAAAATAATTTCATTCCTGTTAATTCATTCTCATATAATGATGGATTTATGTTCTTTGAAAAGAGACTGTGTGTTACTATTCCATTCCGATCTTTTGTTTTGAATGAAATTCATTGTCCCCCATATCAAGGTCATAGAGGTATCATATCTACATTACGCATGTTAACTGAAGATTTTTATTGGCCGCATATGGATGCAGATGTATCTAATTTCGTTTCTGAGTGTTTGATTTGTCAAAGAATAAAGAGACATCATGGTAAACAGTATGGATTATTAATGCCTTTGTCTATTCCATCTAAACCTTGGGAACATATATCTATGGATTTCATTACTGGTTTACCAAATACTAAATCTAACCATGACATGATTTGGACAATTGTAGATAGATTTAGTAAGCAAGCATATTTCATTGCATGTAAGAAAACTTTAACAACATCACAAGCAGCACAGTTATTTTTGAAAACTGTTTTTACTAACCATGGATTGCCAAAAGTGATTATTTCAGATCGAGATTCTAGATTTTGTAATAATTTTTGGATTACACTGTTTGCAAATCTAGGCACAAAGATTGATTTCTCATCTGCATTTCATCCAGAAACAAATGGACAAACAGAAGCCACAAATAGCACCATTCTAGATCTTTTACGTGCATATACTATCTCTAAACCTCAGACATGGGATACTCATTTGCATTTATTACAGTTTGCATATAACAATACACCGCACACATCTACAAAGAAAGCACCTTTTGAAGTCATTTATGGATATAGATTATCTACACCTGTTGCATCTTTGTCTAACAGAATTCAGAGTGCTGATGATATTGCTATTATGCATAACAGTATTTTTGATGATGTTAAGGATATGATTGCTAAAGCCCAACAATCATATACCAAACAAGCCAACAAGAAAAGACAAGCTATGAATTTCAAAGTTGATGATTATGTTTGGCTTAGAATAGAAAAGCGTAGACTGCAAAGTGTAGATAGACATCCAGTTGTCAAATTAGCTCCTAGATTCTATGGACCATTTAGAATCATTCATAAGATTAATGACAATGCCTTCAAGTTAGAATTGCCATCTCATTGGAAAATTCACAATACATTTCATATCAGTTTATTGAGACCATTTAGAGGCCAATTACCTATCCACCCTGTTTATGAAAACCCACCTTTACTAGAAGAAGAAACTGAAATACTTGAACCAGAAGCCATCATAGACACTGACTACATGACCACTAGAACTGGCCGAAGGTATTCTAGATATCTAGTAAAATTTAAGAACCATCCTGTAGAGGAAGCACAATGGATGCACGCTAGAGACTTAAATGCTTTCCCCACTCTGTTAGCTCCACATTGAGCTAATAGCAATTGAGGTCAATTGCTATCCCACCCCGGGGGTATGATGCCAGGAGGCATATTCCACGGTGGATTCCGTGAGGTTTTACGGTGGATTCCGTAAACTTAGATGACCGGGGCTCATACACAAAGAGGATTCTTTGTGCGAGAAGTTGATGGGGACGCCTGTCCTTTTCAGGCATTTCATTAATTTAGTGTGTACATGGGTGATTCCATAGCGGGTGATTCCGCAAAATGCATATTAAATTAATAAACGTTTATGAGTTTAGAGTGCACACTCGTAATAAATTAAGGTTAGGATTTATTTCTAACCAGTTGATTTATTCATGTAGCTGAAGACTGCTAGGTATTCACTTTTGTCAGTTTAATTGTTTTATTTTACTAACGATTGTGAATGCTTCAGTTGATGTGTAGAGATAGCAGCAGTGGCGGAGGAAAGCATTGGAGTCTAGCGGGTATTCGACCTTTGGACTATATTTTGATAGGCGCCACGCCTATATTTTGTTATGTTTATTGAGACATTGATTATTGATTATTATTTTGTATGCGCCTATGGGCACGGATATGTTATTTCTATTTGGACATTGAGGTTGGGCGTGCCAGACTCTATGGGCACCGTCCATTAGCTTTATTTTCCTATTTTTGTAGAAAGCAAACTCAAAAGCTAAAAGCTTGTCATATTTTTGTAATTGGGCTATTATTGAGCATGAAGATTGGAAATATACATAAAATACATGCTTTGTGAAGCGCTCACACAAGGCATGGGGGAGATTGAACCCAATTTGTCTCTTGCTTCTTGTCGTTCAAGCTTTTACATTGTTTTTTGTGCAAAAAGGTAGAGTTCTTTGTTCTTGGGGACCTTCAGGGATTCACTACGTGAGCTATCTGTGACCGATCTACGCACCATTTATTGCATGGAAAGTATTGGATCGAAAGATTGGAGTAGTTTGCGACCAGTAAGAAGAGCCCCAAATAGAGACTCTATAGATTTGAGTAAATTTAAAAACATAGAAGACATCTGGGATCCCATTCTTTCCATCTCTCTTAAGAATGTTCATATTTGTACTTTGCATGCAGAGATTAGAATAATCGATAAGCTTCTCAGGTTGCATCTTGACTGCGCATATTCCATTAAGCCATTATCTTTATCAGATGAGTGTATTGATAAATGCGAGGCATTTCTATCGAAAATGGGATTTCATGGGGGCCAAGTTCACTTGAGAAAGGATCCAATACTTTCAGGAAAAACAAGAGATATCTTGGCCGATGTCTCTATGGGAGGCTCAAAAGCTAGACGATTCTTAGGAAACCATTCAGGAAGGCAGGTGAATTCGGCTTGGAAGTGTTGGAGAGAGCTATGTGAGATCACAACAAATGTTGCAAGCACGCTGAGGCTTGTGTTTCTTAGAATGGAGGTCTGGATACACCTTGATGTTTTTCTGAAACTCCTCAGGCAACATAAGACAACATATACATATGCGGAAGAGTTCAAAAGATCAATCAAAAAGCTTGTTCAGGCGATAAAAGAGTCATGGGGAGAAAAAGATATCACTTTTTATCTGGTAAAGTAATAATTATTTAATATGGGCTTATTTTGATAGGTTTTTCAATTGGTATAAAATTTGTGTTACTTTGTATTGCAGCATATTCTTCATATTCATGGACCTTTCTTTGTGGAGGAGCATGGCCCCTTAGCAACTTATAGCAACCAAGGCATGGAAAAATCCCACTATCAAGCATGCACAAGTTATTTTCGAAGCACAAGGCATGGGGCAGGAGTTACAAAAAGCAATGCTTTGGAGGAGCTATTCAACTGGTTTTTTCGACGACAACTTCAAAGAATGCAAATAAAAGACGGCAATCACACATGAGCAATCGCACTTTTATATATAAGAAAGAATATATACAAAGCTAGTTTTCCAAAACTCTTACATTCTCTTCCTCCTCAGGAATCTTTTCTCTATAACGTAGAAATTTTTTTCTCTTGTAGCCAGCTATAGATTTTACATCAGTTCGGTCTGCAGCTAAGGCGTAGGATGAAAACGCCAAAAAGTATCCTACTCTAGAAGCAGAGTAACCTGGACCGTAGCCAAAAATCCTAATTGCTGCAGTCTTTTCCAAAAACATTACTTTGTGGGCATTATATTGTAATCCTGAGAAACCTAGAAGCCTTGTAAGAGATTTAATACAAAGTATGGGCCATGTTGCATCCTTAAGAAACTACTATGAAGTACAAAAAAGGAATCAGGGTCAATCCTAGCCAAGTAGTGGCCGAGTGCAATGTCTTTGGTGGTGTTACTAGCAGCTCTCGATCCTTTGCCACGCCCCAAGAAGTTATTTGTATCAGCAATCTCCAACTGCAAATAAAACCCATATTGAATGAGCATGAAATGTAAACCTACCAATGTGTAAAAGCAAATTCAAAATTATCTTACCACTTGATTTTCATCGTACTCCAATTTAGATGGATTCCATAAATTAATTGATGATGCTGTCTCATTGGTGTTAGTCAATTCTTTAACATATTCAGACTCCTCTCTTCCAAAATTGGAAATCTCGAGTTCGCTTTGAATGCGATCGAAGTCCTCATCAGTAATACTCAACTCTTTCTCAGCTTCTTTGGCCTTTTCAAAACAAAGAGAGAGGGCCTCACCAGCATCAATAAACTTATCATCTAGAGTTTCTTTATCAATTTTTAGAATCTCTTCCTTTGATTCATTTTCTGTGTCAATTATCCCATTTGCAGCATCAGAAGCCTCTGCAATAATTGCAAGACAATAATCTTCCCTGAGATTAAAAAGTTTTTGAATATCTGACAGTAAAATGTACTCCTTGTCCTTGAAAGGTATACATGGTAGGGAAGGAACAATATGGTCAGAACTCTCATCAGGTTGAGGGTTTGTATCTCCTTGGCTCTCCTCAATGATAGTCTCAGCTTTGAAGTGAGCAACATCCAAATTCTCAGCCATAGAAGCCTCAAAATCTGTATCTACAACCTCCTCTGTTTCCTTTTCATCTACCAGATTATCTAACATGCAAAAGCTGGCAGACTTTGCTCCTTCCAACTGTTGCTCCTTAGCTTTCACAGGGTATTTGACAAGGGTGAAAACAATAAAAGCAACAGATTTTCTCATCTTGCAGTTTTTGGAATGAGTGCAGCAAAATATGTCTCTTGAATAAAACCTCTCCAGAGAGTGGGCCCTGCACTTTCTAGTAAATACTGACTTTTCATTTCCTGTTGACCCAATGGGAACATGGACATATTCAATTGTGCCAACTTCAACAGAAGGACCTGCAAGATTTTCAAACTCCAAAAAGTCCTCCACAATATATTTTTCACAAGATTTCAAAACTTTGTCAAGTTCCCAATCAGGATTAAACACATTTTTCACAACTCCATAGAATGAGAGATCCATTCCATTCTGAAGCATAAAATCAAGTAGCCTCTCTGATGGAGTGATATTAGTGAGCTCTGATACTCCTTGACCTCTCACTACCGACGTTCGCTTACCTGGAGATGTACTTGGCCTTCTCACACTGGTGGCAGAGAATGGAGAGGAAAAAGAATGCACATGCTCATCACATGTTGATGCCCTGGAGCCTTTTGAAAGCCTTCTTCTTTTACCAGTTCCTGGAGAAACCTTGGATCCTAGGAATTCTATGGGTTCAGACATGTTTATAACTTCTGCCGATACGGCGTGATAAGAGAGAAACGATTCAGACGGATAGGCCCCCTCGCGCCGTATCAGTGATTCCAGTAAAAAGCGCGAGAGCCACAACGGTGGTCACACGAGCTTGGGCGGAATGAGCTTGAGAGGAGAGCTGAAAGAAGACTCTGCAGAACCTCCAAAACGACGCGAAGAGAGGAAAGCAAAGAAGGTAAACAGTCGCCCTCGCGCCGTATCAGCAATACAAACAGAGCTCCCGAAAAACCGAAAAAAAACGTACGGATAAGGAACACACCCTTATGTAGGCGCGGAATTATGCCACCTGGCAGTATCCGTTGGTCTCCGACACGTGGCAATAGCCGTTGGCCAACACGTGGCCGATAACCACGTGGCAAACAAGTGGACCGGTCGTTACTTGACACGTAGCATACGGATCATAAATGCAGATACATGGCACAATCAGCGTCGGACACGTGTCCGACACGTGTCATGATTGACGTGGGTATATAAGTGGTAATTTTTCCTACGTGTACACTTTTCATTTCTCGAATTCTTCCCGCCTTGCTTGCCGATACGGTGCAATACAAGACTTGTGTCTTCTCCGTTTCTTATCTCTCACGTTGTATCGATGGTCTTTTGGCTAAGTCCTTTATTCGCTAGTAAAAAAGAGGTGTGCCGATACGGAGCGAGGGCATCTGAACGCTGTTCTCGTTTCCTCCATATCGCGCCGTATAAGTAGTTTGGTCTCACCAATACAGAGCAGGTCTATTAACATTAAGCTTTTGTCATTGCCAATACGGAGCGAGGGCGTCCATACGCAGTCTTGGTTTCCTCCATATCGCGCCGTATCGGCATTCTGGTCTCCAATACAGAGCGAGGGCGCTGTTCCATTCTGCTCGTTTTGTTCATATCGCGCCGTATCAGAATTGCTCATTTCGTCCCTTTTCGCGCCAATTAGCATGTTTGATTTACTAGTTCAGTTATTGTCCTTCTGGTTATTTTTGCTTTTCTGGATGGCAAGGACAAAGCAAACTGCAAGAAGAGTGTATTTGGATGGGAAGGACAGTGGGGGTAGAAGAAAGTTAAAATTTGATGAATCTGAGGAGGAGCCCTCTTCCAAGTTTACTGAAGCTGGTCCATCACAGACCCCAGAGCATTTTACAGCAGAAATCCCCCCTACACCAGGTGTTGGCCTTACATCTTCTATAAATGTTTCTTCTCCTGAAGTTGAGGAAGCAAAGGGTGAGGCTTTCCCTGTGAAAGATTCATTCCCTACAATGGCACCTGAGGCTACATTTGGTGAAGCCACTGAACCTCCCAAGCCACAAAAGAGAAAGAGGAAGTCCAGGTTCTTCTATATGCAGAGATGTTTCAGTGAGATCAGGAAAGCCCAGAGAGCTACATAGCATGTCATTCCAAAAGTTGCTTTTATAAGGGTCGTTAAAGAGATCTCTGATAGATTGTCTCAAGTGGCAACTGTCTCTGGTCTAAATAAGAAGTGGCAACTCTCAGCCATTCTGCCCTGCAAGAGGCCCCAGAAGATTTTGTTATTGATTTCATGAACGACGCTTACATTGCTGCCGCCCATGCTCATAGGATCACCCTTATGAATAAAGATTTCAGCATCATCAACAGAGTCAGGTATAGGTTTGACAAAGTGCTGAGGCCCTTGCCTTCCAATGATCAAAAAGCCTTTGAAATCCTTAACATTCCCCCAAAATTGTCCAGGAAAGAGAAAAAGCTAAATGTTGAGGATGTTACTCACCTTTACCCTACAAGGGGTGCCACCCAGCAGGAGGCTTTCTTGAGTGAAAAAAATCAGGAGGTGCTTGAAACTGAAGACGACGTTTACAAGAGGAAAGCCACATCACTTGCTCCCGTCTCAACAGCGAGAGGATGGGCAAAGTGTATGGGCAGATTCTTGTGAATGTTTCTGCGGAACCTGAGGAGGAATATCTTAGTATATCTCCCGAGGACAAGCCCATGTTGGAAAAAAGGGATGTCCAACTATCTGACTCCGTGGTTTTTTGTTGCATAAGGTAAGGTTTTTTTTTTTTTTTGTGTAAGTTAAGTCTTATAGGTTCAAGTATATTTTGGATGAAATTTGTATTGAATAGCTTTTGCTATTGTCTGTAGGGCATTGGTCTCCTCTCTCACTCTCGATATCCGAAGAACCATATACATTGTTGATCCACTTCTCTTTGTGGAACTTTTTGCAAAATCTAGTTCTAATATTTCACCATTTTTTCATAGCTTCAATAGTGTGACAAATTACCAAATCTTTTTCCCTTATGTAGAAATGTATTTTTCTTTTTCTGTAGAGGAAAATTTATATTCATTTGCTTTCACCCTTCTACTCACCTCTTTTATGAATTTGCAGAGGGCATTGGAGTCTCATCTACATTAATTGTCTTTCAAGGGAAATTATCTTTATGAATTCTCTCAGCGGTGTTCATGGTCAAGCACGAATGTATGTTGAAAGAAAATTACTTACTTTGATTTTATTTATAAACAATATTTTGAACTTACAAAGCTTCCTTTTGCAGTGGTGGTAGACTCGTTTCTACATTTTTGGATACAACATACGAGGATCTTGCTGATCCTCAAAGGCCTTATACTTTTCTTCTACAAGAAGTTCCATTGCAAAGCAATGCGCATTCTTGTGGATGGAGAGTTATCTCAAACATTTGCAGAACAGTGGATTCAAAGTTGTTACAAATAGAAGGAGTGAATGTAAGTTAGTTTCATTTTATGTTTGTGTAACCCTTATCATGATTTCTTTTCACTAACTTATAACATTTATTCTTACAGTGTAGAGACTATCCTGAATCATATGTTTGGTGGATAAGGGAGAGATGCATCGAGCTGATTCTGGACAAGGCAATCACACCGTATGATCCTGAGTCCCCTCTTCCTCCCAAAACTTCAATGGCCAAGGGCACAAGCAAGGGAAAGGTCAAGGGAAAGGGTAAGGACAATGGCAATGGTAAAGGCAAGGGAAAAGGCAATGGGACCACTGCTGCAGAGTCTAAGAAAAAAGGAATGCCAATGCTCTCTCCTCTTAAATTTGATCCATCCCCTCTTAAGCCCCAAGAAAAGAGACTACCTGTAAAGGTGAAATTTTTTCAACAATCAAAGAAAGGCCCTGTGAGAAAAAATATCTTTGAAGAAATCGATAAAGAATGAAAATAGCAAACATAAGCATACACGAGCCTTATTATTTTGGCTTTGTACATTTTTATGCAATTTTTGTACCTCATTGTGTAATGAAAATTTTCACTTGTAAATCGAATGTAATGTACATTTTATTTATACACATTTGAAAGGCAACTTGCTTCATGATAGCTTATGAGTTCCCATTAAAAAATATCTAAAGGACAGTCTATTAAGATAAATTCCTGCCAAGTTTTCATTCTCAAGGCTCAAAACTCACAATTGTGGAGACAAACAACTCGTACAAAAGAAAGAGCGCTCGGCTCTTTTACCAATTGTTACACCATTCACTTTGAACTTATATCTAGGGGATGTATTGTCTAGCAATTCCAAGGTATCCCTCACATCTTTCAGACTCCAATTGGAAGTAACATTCACCTTCTTTACTTCTTCATGCGGCAAAACGTGCACCGCAAGTTTATATGGTGTGTAATTTGTATCGGAATCCAAGGGAACCCAAATACCCAATCTTAGTTTGTATCTCCTGTAATCAAAGCCCAAAGCAAGAGTTTGGCGAGGGATACTGTAAGCCAAAGCCAAGGATTGAGGGCATGCACTGCACCTCAAGATATCACCCTTATGATCGCACTCTCTAGATTTCCAATGCGTCCCTATAGTGTTGTCCAAATCCTCTTCCGAAAAGTTTCTACTTAGCTAGGATACCTTCGTTCTTTGTAAATTTGCTGTTTTGAAGCAAGCCACGAAGATATGGAGGGGTACAAACCATGATAAACATATTCTTCTTGAGATCCTTCCAGCTGTCATGGACTTTTTAATATCCTGAGATATTTTGAATTTGAAACTCTGCACCGTTACCTTGTCAGGAATCTCCCAGTTTAGAGATGAAAGACTTGGCAATGGCAAATCTTCGATATTCCCATACCTATCCGCTTTAGAGGGAACCACATACTGTGCATAATATATAAAAACCTTGCATTCACTATAAAAAGACACAGTTTGATCGGCATAAATAATGTCTGCCAATACCTTATGAATGGCATGGAAAGTCCCACTTAGGCTTTCCACAAGTTGCCATTCAATACTTGTTGACGGAAAGATATCTACAATGACGAACCATTTGTTAGAACTTGCATAAATGGAAAAGAATTATATATGTTATTCAACTTATAACTTACAATGTGTTTGTTGGGGAACACGTTCGTTTGGAGGCAAGTGCATATCCTTGGCCATGTAAACATGTTGCACCTTGACAAACCAGCCTTCGGGCATAATTTTGAAGGCAATGATACACCCCTTCCAGTGATGTTTTATATCTTCTCGTTTTCTTCTTTTCACCTTATGAGAGCCCTTGCAAGAAGGAAGCATGGTAACCCAATCGTTTACAGCAAAGGTTTTGGGCTCAAAATTTCCATCTACTCCCTGGATATAGACTGTGCAAGAGTGTATTAAACGAGAAGGGCGGCTGGAGGAAGCCATGAAAAGAAAGAAAGCGCAGAGAAAGAAGCTCAAAGAGGGGTGAATGAACTAAAAAATAGCGCCAAGAACCCAAATGAGTATGTATTGGGCGCCAAAAACAATATTGAAAGATCTCCCGACTTTCAAAAAACTCATTATTAATTTCATCACATCTCTGTCACGTATTTTGTCAGATTTGTAAGTAAATAACGTCTTTGGGACTCCAAAACATGTCAGACTTTAGGGGTTTTGGCTAAAAAAGAAGAGAGAATCACGAAATGGACTCCACTATCTCTAAAAAAGAGGAGACAAGAATACCATATTCTTGCACACGTGGCAAACTCTCTTTGGCCCTTTCCTTAATCCCGTGATTAACAAAAGTGCATTTTTTGAAGCGTTTTTGGCCCTAATGGGCGATCGACGTTGTGGTTAGTGAGCACAAATTATTTGATGGCCGAAATGTTTTAGCCTACATTAAGCCTTTGAAAGCTAGATGCACTTCTTTGGAGTTCCAACCAACTGGAGCAACTATTTCCTACGCCTTGTCACTCCTGCTTTGCGGGTTAGAGTGATAGATTTGTTTGTGTAAGATTCCAACTAGAATGTTTCCAAGAAAGTACTCAAAGATGAATATTTCCTAGAGGATTATGGTATTGTCATGCAAAAGACATTCAGAGAGTGGGTCTATCAGCCCAACAAAGGACTTGTTGCTTCTGAGTTGTTATGGGAGTTTGAAGAGTGATATAACCAGTTGGATGCACTAGAGCAAAGAGCTCTAAACTTGGAAAAAGTGGAGCTATTTCTGCAGGCGGCTGATCCTGCACTTCAGCATGAGTTGGGAGAGCTTCTTGAAGACTATACGCAACTAATGAGATTGAAGAGTACGGATTGGCAAGATGATGTCGATGTAGTTTCTACACTTACAAAAGGTAGATATGGAAGGCTCACTTGTAGAATGGGATGCAGTCACCACAAGCATTGTCTTTGACTTTTCCTACTTCTTCTATTGCATCATCCACTACTTCTCCTATTTCTATGCCTATGCCTATTCCCATTGCGGTTGTCAGACCAACTGTAAAATGGACTGTCAAAGATATGATGGAGGAGATATTAAAGAACTTAGTAATCCTCGCCTACATTGAAGTTCCCTCACGAGTCATATATGAAGTTTGGTTTGAGTTTGAGCTTTAAACTCCTCACCTCTTCGAAGCTTTTCCATCAAGTTTGAATTGAGCCTCTAGCTTGCACTAAATTTTGCGCCATTGAGTCACATATGAATGAGGCTCTTGAGTTCAAGATTTAAGCTTCTCGCCTACTTTGAAGGTCGTCATCAAGATCCGCGAAGTGGCTTTCAAGTCGAACTATGAGCTCCCTTCCTTCTTCGAAATTCTCAGCATAAACTCTACGAGACTGGCTTGATTTGGAGCTTGATGCTCCTCCCCTTTCTTGAAATTATTTCCATAAATTCTGACATTCTGCCCACTTCTCTTCTCTCTTAGCTTGAGAATTCATTATTGTCTTCCCCAAAACTCTTTTAATCTAATTCGAAAGTCTTATGAACATGTAACTTGTCTATATTTTTAATCAAGAATTTTTTTTCTCATTCAAAATTCTTATGGATAATTATTTTACCTTGATTTCTCCCATATCAAAGCATCCCCGCGGCGAGTGACTTTCACAAATCACCATGCAAATTCCATGCGACATCTAGTGAACCCACCATGAATCGAAGATGCGGCCTTCCTTTTTGAGTGATGAGATAAAGACTTTATTACAAACTCTTTCTTCAACCATTATGATGCAAAATCAATAGATGCAGTTATTGATGCAACAAGCAGCAATAGTTACATCGGCAACAGTTGAATCAACAAGGAATATTGCATCAAGAATAAGAGCATACACATGGTACGACCAACGCGATCGACGATGTGGTTAGTGAGCGCAAATTATTTGATGGCCGCAATGTTTTAACCTACATTAAGCCTTTGAAAGCTAGATGCACCTCATTGGAGTTCCAACCAACTGGAGCAACTACTTCCTACGACTTGTCACTCCTGCTTTGCGGGTTAGAGTAACAGATTTGTTTGTGCAAGATTCCAACTACAATGTTTTTAAGAAAGCACTTAAAGATGAATATTTTCTAGAGAATTATCAGCCCAACAAAGGACTTGTTGCTTCCAAGTTGTTATGGGAGTTTGAAGAGCGATATAACCAGTTGGATGCACTAAACCAAAGAGCTCTTAACTTGGAAAAAGTGGAGTTATTCCTGTAGGTGGCTGATCGTGCAGTTCATGATGAGTCGAGAGAGCTTCTTGAAGACCCTACGCAGCTAATGAGATTGAAGATGGATTGGCAAGATGATGTCAATGTAGTTTCTACACTTACAAAAAGGTAGAGATGGAAGGCTCACTTGCAGAATGGGATGCAGTCAAGACGAGTGTTGTCTTTGACTTTTCCTATTTCTTTTGTTGCATCATCCACTACTTCTCCTATTTCTATGCCTATACCTATGCCTATGCCTATTCCTATTGCGGTTGTCATACCAACTACAAAATGGACTGTCGAAGATATGATGGAGGAGATATTAAAGAACTTACTAATCCTCGCCTACATTGAAGTTCCATCACGAGTCATATATGAAGTTTGGTTTGAGTTTGAGCTTTAATCTTCTCACATCTCCGAAGCTTTGCCATCAAGTTTGAAGGGAGTGGCTTGAGGTTGAGCATTGAGCCTCTAGCCTACATTAAATTTTTCACCATTGAGTCACATAGGAGTGAGGCTCTTGAGTTTAAGCTTTAAGCTTCTTTCATACTTTGAAGGTCATTATCAAGATCCGCGGAGTGGCTTTCAAGTCGAGCTATGAGCTCCTTGCCCTCTTCGAAATTCTCAACATTAATTCTACGAGTGGCTTGATTTTGAGCTTGGTGCTCCTCCCCTTCCTTGAAATTCTTTCCATAAATTCTAACATTCCACCTACTTCTCTTCTCTCTCAGTTTGAGAATTCAACCTTGTCTTTCCCAAAACTCTTTTGATCTAATTCGAAAGTCTTATGAGCCTGTAACTTGTCTATATTGTTAATCAAGAATTTTTTTCTCATTCAAAATTCTTCTGGATAATTATTTTACGTTGATTTCTCCCATATCAATGCATCCTCGTGGTGAGTAACTTTCACAAACCCCCATGCAAATTTCGTGTGACATCCGATAAACGCGACGTGAATCGAGCATGCAGCCTTCTAATCATCGAGATGGGAGATTCTTCGATTACTCCTACTTCTTCTGTTGCACAATCCACTACTTCTCCTATTTCTTTGCCTGTGCCTATGCCTATTCCCGCTCTACAGTTGTTAGACCAACTACAAAATGGACTGTGATGGAGAAGGTAGTAAAGAAATTAGTAACCCTCGCCTACATTGAAGTTCCGTCGCGAGTCGTTTATGAATTTTGGTTTGAGTTTGAGATTTAAGCTCCTCACCTCTTCGAAGCTTTGCCATCAAGTTTGAAGGGAGTGGCCTGAGGCGCATTGAGCCTCTCGCCTACATTAAATTTTTCACCATCAAGTCACATAGGAGTGAGGCTCTTGAGTTCAAGCTTTAAGCTTCTCACCTATTTTGAAGGTCGTCATCAAGATCCGCGGAGTGGATTTCAAGTCGAGCTATGAGCTCCTTGCCCTCTTCGAAATTCTCAGCATAAATTCTACGAGAGTGGCTTGAGTTCGAGCTTGACGCTCCTCGCCTTCCTTGAGATTCTTCCCATAAATTCTGACATTCCACCTACTTCTCTTCTTTCTTAGTTTGAGAATTCAAACTTGTCTTCCCCAAAACTCTTTTGATCTATTTCGAAAGTCTTATGAACATGTAACTTGTCTATATTTTTAATCAAGAATCACTACAAGGATATGGAGGTATAGCGATGGCGATTTGCGACGTAAAATAGCAGCATCGCTATTTGCGTTGCTAATAGCGACGCAAATAGCAATGGTACTTAGACAAAAAAAACTCAAGCCGAAACCCGAGCACGTCATTTTGCGCACATACACGAAAGAGAGAGCAAAAGGGAGAGCGAGAGGGAGAGCGAACATCTTGCATTTGAGAGGGAGAGGGAGAGAAATAGAGAAAGAGGCAGAAAGAAGGCTTCTCACCGCCGCCGCCGGAGTTTCGCGAAGAAGAGGAGGAGGTGTACGGAGGGCGAAGAGGAGCCGGCGTCGAGAAGAGGAGCCGCCTTTGAGGTGTAGTGAAATCACCAACTTATATTTTCACGTTGTAGTCCAAAAGCTTGAAGGCTCGAAGATGGTTCCACGATCCAAGAAACACAATCCAATGTCATTGCTCCTTCGCATCCACCACTAAGCACACCAACGAGTCAAGAAGCTAGTAGAGTAGAAGAAGAAGAGAAAGAAGATGACAAAGAGCTTAAGTCTCTATCTCAATACATCTCTTACTCACTCGCTCTCATTTACTCTCAACAATGTAAGCAAACTGATAGAATAGAAGAAGTGAATTGAAAGCTTGAGTAGTTGCACTGATAGAGCTTCCACAGTATGGATGCACAAAAAGGGTAAATACAACTGAGACTCCCATCCTTATATATGGACACAAAGTAGGGTTAGGTTTAGGTCACTTCTCTAAGGCAAGCACCATTTTAGGGTTAAGGTTTATGCCCTACTTTGAGTTATAGGTTCTAGGCCCCTAAGAATTAGGGTTTGTGTCCACTTTGTATTTTAGAGTTTTGATCTTTGTGAACTAGGGTTTGGGCCCTCTTTTAGACATCTTATCCCCTTTGTGGGATCTAGACTAGTTATTCCTTGAAGTATGAGTATACCTTATCCTAATTAAACCTAGCCTACACTATTCTGATAATATTTCCATGTGCACAACCCACGCAATTGTTGTGAGTGCTAGAAATATAACTATGGATGATAATACAATGTGCACAAGAGCTTGGCTCTGACAAAATAATACATCCATGATAATAGGATGTCCATGAAGTATAATAAAAAATAAACAAGTGACCAAAATAATATAATGAAGATCCAAATAATAATAATCCATCATCAAATAAATTCAACACTTATATTGTGACCTTGCTTTGACACTGTTTGACTTTAACCTTCACAAAATACTGTTAACATTAGCCTCTTGTGAGAGGAGTGCCTATCCCATGACACTCATGACAAGGATGTGAAATGCTAGGAACAATCAATGAAGGAAATTTGAAGAAGGCTTGATCCTAATGGAGGAGTAATACATGTGGTTGATGAAGAACTCTTGATGATGATGATGGTATTCATGCTACATGTAGTAGGGGTGATGTTGTTGATACAATGGTAGATGGAAATGAGAATAATATGGTTGGAAACATAAGGTCAAAAGTTGGTGTTGGTAATGAGGCATTAGACTGATGATTCTTCTAGGCGAAATAACTTGAAGGTCCACCAAAAAAGAAAAGGAGGTGGTAAAAGATGGGAGAGTCAATCATGGATGCAGAAGGGAGTGTGTAAAGTAAAAGCCCCATGCATTCACTTTCTAGGAAAGAGTGCTAGTCTTCAACTTGTGCATGGAGCATAGAATATTTTTAATTTGGGAGATAGGTCACAAACTTATCCCACACTTGAGGACCCAAAACCATGAATAGCTTATGGTGCAAATATTATGTGAGTGCACATGCATACATCGTCTAATACGTAATTATAAGATTGTTCCAAGGATTCTTGTCTTAATGAGGGTTGACAAAGGAATCTTGCATGGGTGAAGATGGAAAACAATGTCATTGTTGTTGAGGAAACTGAAGTTATTAGAGAGACACCGTTGGGGAGTTGGACAAAAGGTGGAGTCTAATCCAATAAGCACCTGAAGCACATGGTTCTTTGTGGAATCAACACAAGGGGGAGTGGATGAAATTGGTCCTCATTTTTGTGTGAAGTAACTTTTCCTTCTTATCTTGAAGGTGAGTAAGTAGCACTAGGATGAATGAAGTGGACATAAAATAGTGTAGGCGATTCAAGGAGACAGGTCTAACTAAGGCGAGCTGAGACTTCTTATGTATGTCATGGCCTTGATGTGCCCTAAATAAATGTGGGCAAAAGGGGCTAGGGGTTTAGAGATATAGATAGCCAACCCAAGCCACTAGATGCATCTAACTTGAGGACTCCTAGGTCAGTGGATGCGTGTGTATATTTCTGTTTCTTTTCTTTTCTTCATTTCCTCTAGCTTTTTGTTTCCTCCTCCCTTTTTTTCTATTTTGTAACTCTCTCTTTTGTGCATTTTACTTCTACTCTCTTTCATGAATAATACAATGTCAAACAAGTTGGCTAGTAGCCTTACAAAATCAAAGTGGAAGTATCAAAGATCTAAAGGCTAGTTGAGAATTTTAGACTTGGCTCAAAAAATAAAGTTGTGCACTTGAGTGTGCACAAGGGAGATGGAACATTGAGCCAAGAATGGTGAAGCACAATGCAATGTTATCGATACAAAGTTATTGAAGAAGAACCAAATTATTAGGTGGGGAAGACTTGTGTTGATGAAGCAAGCGCAACTTCTCCTCAAGAAATAGATGACCATTGTATGTGCAGAGTCAAGGGATGTCAAAGCTTGGAATCTTCACAAAGAATTGTTTTATTGTCAATGATGTTGTCTACATGTATTGTAGCATGAATATGTAGAGCTCTTGGAAGTTCCATGATATTGTTGTCAAGTTTTGAATGTGTAATGCTTCATTGTGTCACCTGTGATTTTCCTACAATCACTTGGTGAAGCTTTGAGAATACCATGCCATGGATTGAAAGTAAAAATATATAAAGAATTAAGAAAAACCTTTTTTTCATTTCACCATTGTACCTTGAATAAAATTTTTGATCTCATACATTGATCTTTCCCTCACAGAAGATATAGCATTGTTTCAAAAGTTAGAGGGTCTTTGGCTCTTGTTAATGCAACAGAAGAGAAATATATACAATGAAAACAAGTTTAGTTATATTGAAGGGTTGATATTTTGTAGTTTTCAAGATCCACCAGTCATAGAAAATTTATATTATACTCCAACTTAGCAAAAGCATCCAAGTTAGTTGGTTTCATAGCTAGTCCACAAATGTAAGTAATTAGATCATCAAGCAAGGATGGTCCTGCAAAGCAACTAGCTATATGCAATTTATCTTCAATCAAAATTTTATCAAGAAATGGGTGATATTTCAACTGTGATGGCATGTCCACATTTTGAGCTGGGATAATAGAGTGCAATGAAGTGATCTTAGAGTAAGGGAGATTAGATTGAAGTGTACTAATTATACAATGCTGCCTGGTCATTGTCATGAGATGATTGCTATCGCAAGCAATCTCAAGTCGATGAGGAAACCAATTCTATAAGAATGGACTTGAGAAATTGCAATTGGATTGAAGCTCATCAAGTAGTGACTGGTGATTGATTTTAGTCACAAAAACATAAGAGGAAATATTACAACAGCTTTTGAGAAAGGGTTTTAGCATATTAAACTTGAACCAAGAGACTTTTGTGGTAGAGGTGTTCACTCTCTTTCCAAGTGGGATGCCATTTAGAAGCAACATGTATTGTTTCATTGTGAACAAGGCCTAAATCGATCATTGCAAACAACTTGGCATAAGTAATGAATATGGCATCAAATTGGAGTAGCCATTCTATTTCAGAGGGATTAAATTTATTTGTCAAATGAACAACCATAATATTGAGTGATCAAAAAACAAGCAAAGGCTAGAGGTCACAAGGAGGGTCAGATTTAGTAGGGATAATCTTGAGGTGAGTCTAAGTAGCCTCCTTTGAAGAGTCTTGAGGTTCAGCTAGCTTAACTTAGTCAAACTATTGGTGTGGGTTAGTAGAGACATCAGTAGCTTTATACTCAAGATGTAGAGTCTAAAGCATATTACTTTGAGCGATTGTGTCAAATGTAGTAGAAGGTTTATGTACAACACTCTACTCCACATCATGGAATTTTGTATTGAAATGAAGCATGGCTATGGAGAAGTTGTGGATCATGTAGAAAATATATAATGACATCAATCATTATATTTCTTTTTCCCAATCAACTTGCAATGTGTTGCTCTTCTTGTAAAAGGAATCTGTCACATAAGGGATCATGTTCAACAAGTTTCAAAATGTTGAAATTGCAAACTATCACAAGCACTCTTAGGAATGTAGGTGCTACATATGTGAGATCATGCATGGAAGTCCAAAGTGCATTTCTCTGCTCAACAATAGTTATTAGATGACTGTCATATCTTGCAACTACACCTCAACTAGAATACCATTTCCTTTCAAAGTCACCTCTTCCTTCTACTTTCTTGGCTAATAGTGCAATGTCTTCCTTCTTTGCCATGCATTCCTCGGGATGGAACATAGAAATCAAGTGATGCTTCTCTTGATTTGCCTTGGTAATTTTCTACATGACCTATCCCATCACCACCAGATAACACTAACAAATTTGTAACTACTTTAACCATTTCAAAGGCCTTTCTTACAATGTCCTATCCTCAACAATCTCAATTCCAATGTGGACATGAAAATGTGTACGAGTGACTGAAGTCAATAGTGTTTCGTCTAGGTTGATAGAGCTCAAAACCTTGGATTGATTCTTTTATTGTGGCATATTTTCAAAAGCCTCCATGAGAGGTCTCTTAATCGCCTTTAAATACACTAGAGTCTCTGGCCAAGAAGAACAAGACTTGTGAGTCATTGGATTCATTCTGCTCTTTGGGCTAGAGTTTGTATTTTGTTGTTTCACCTTGGAATTTGGAGCACTAACTTCTGAGACAATAGATTGCTCAATCTTGTTGGTCAAAGATAATGAAAAACTAGGATCCTTGGACTTATGGAAGGTATTCTTGGTCTTCAAATTTCTAGATTTGTTCTTAACAACACTCTTGGAGGGAGGTTGTCAATCCTATAATGTTTTCATAACTATCCCTTGTGGATCCTTTTTTAGTGGAGTGAGGGATTGCACTAGGCTATTGTTGTTGGATGTTCTTTTCTGGATTAAGTGATAAAGATTCTTGGTTTTTGGGAGATATTAGCTATTTTAAAGGACCAAAATTTTTCATGGGTTGTTGCTTGTAAACACTAGAGGGCTCTATAGTCAACTTCCTTAGACTTTTCATCTCCGCATGAGAAACAATACTAGGTAATGATTGCTTTGTGTCCTCTTTTGACTCATTGACTACTCAGTCATTGGTAGCTCCTCTTGTGTATTAACATGTACTTCAAGTTGTTGTACTTCTAAAATTGTGGATATGGGTATATCAAGAACTAAATATTTAGTCACTAGCTTGTCAAATTGTATCTCTCTAAGTATCTTGATCCGAGACCTAGATTTGCATTTTGATTGCTTTCTCTTCCTCTTGGATTTTGATGGAACTTGGGCTATGTCAATGGAGATGGCTTTATGGGTGGGTTTGGAAACCAAATCCAACAATTTTGTGCATAACCCTTAAGCACACAAGAATGATTTGGGAACCCGTCACATCTTTGTGCTAACTCTTGGTGTGGATATGCCCTAGATCTACTCTTCCTTCTAGATATAGTTCTATTTCCAATAACTTTAGAAGCTACGATAGTATTTCCAGTATCTTTGATCTTTCCTTGAGTTCTAGAATGATTCCTACTAAGTGGTTCCCTCTTATCGGAGTTCCTTTAGAACTCTTTAGCCTTCTTCCCTAAGTGGGTGACCTCACTCTAAGATAGATCACTTGCTCTTCTCAAAAGAAGAGACAAGGTTCCATTTTTTGAAAGTAGTGATAATCTAGACATCTGGTAAGCTCAAGCATATGTGGTATGCCACATAGTCCACATTACATTTGGCTCCATGCTTAAAAGGTCTTCTACGTAGAACTTCCTTGTCCATATCTTCTCTATTTTTAAAGAACATAGGCAACAATGGGCAAGCTCTCAGTCTCTATAGTCCAAAGAATTTTACATTGTCCTATAAGGGGATAAGATGATCCTCCATAAGGTTTGATGAGTACGTTTGTTGGGACTAGTTCAGCTTGACTAATTGCAGTCTCCATACATCATAAGTCAGGATGTTGTAATCAGAACTTTTATCAATGAGAGCATCAATGATGAGCTTTCATTTGGTAGTTAGTGTGACCTTAAGATGGGCAAGAGGTATTAGCTCTTCATCTTTTGGGTCAGTGTTGGTAGCTTTGACCTTTTAGAAACTAGCTGCGATAGACCTACTTAGGTTGCTACTGGATGCCTTGCACATTGGCTAGTCATGATACATATATGAGTAATGACACACTCAATGCATCTAAGGAAAATCTTTGTGAATGTGTCTATCCCCATCCAATTTGATAGTTGTGCTCTAGGCTCCTAAGTTGCTAGGTCTTTCATACTATCAATGTATAGATGGATGGGAAATTTTCTCTTTATTTTTGACTCTGAAGATTTTAGAACTTGTAGACCTATGGCCTAGTCTACTATGAGGCACATCAACTGAGTCCTAGACTCTAAAACTCTAGATGGTATACTAATGAACTCTTCTTGAAAGTTCAAGTTCTTGTATGTGTTTCTATTCTTTTGAATCTTTAAAATGATGTGAATTTCATCTTGGTACACTTGATAGCTTAGTCAATAACTTCTCTCTCATTGGGCCCTTGTTGTAGTGATTGAACTTTAGCTCTTGATGGTAGATTAGATGATTTCCCCCCTCAATTTGCTATGTATTCCATGCCTAGGTGTGAAAATGATTGTTGTGGTCTTGCACTATGATCCTAAATGTCCCTAGGTGGCGTTATCCTGATGTTTGTTGCTTAGGTTCTAGATGTACTAAGTCCTTATTATGTGACGTAGTGTCTTCTAGGCTACTTCACCTTAGTCTTTACAAATTTCTTAGTAAATTCATAAAGCATTTAACGTTTTCATTCAATAAATTCATTGCAAAATATACAGTTAGATGTGCAAAATCATGCTTTCTTTAGTTCAAACTGTGGAATAATTCCTCAAAGAATTATAATCATGTCAAGCTAACCTTAGAGGAGTGAAGTTATGTGTATTTGGAAGTGGGATTATGTGTGGGAGTGATTTTAATGTGTGAAAGTGGCAAGTGGTCCAAGTCCTAGGTAGGTAGTGCAAGTGCAAATCGTAGACATGTAGTGCAAACCTAGGTTGTGCAAGTCCTAGGTGGGTGGTGCAAATCATGAGGGGAGTGCAACTCGTACAAACCTAGTGGTGTAAGTGGTTGGTGCAAGGGACAACTATAGATAGGTGGTGCAAGTTGAAGTTCTAGGTGAGGTGGTGCAAGCATGAGATGATCAAAACCCTAGGTGGTGCGGGCGGTGCAAGTCATGAGGATAGTGCAAGTGGTGAAAACCTAGTGGTGTTAGTTCTATTGGTGGTGCAAGTGACAATGTAGATAGGTGGTGCAAGCATAGGGGGTGCAAGTGTAAGTGCTAGGTGAGGTAGTGCAATCTGTGAGATGATGCAAACCCTAGGTTGTGCAAGTGCTAGGTGGATGGTGCCAGTTGTGAGGGAAGTGAAAGTGGTGCAAACCTAGTGGTGCAAGTGGTACATGTAGGTAGGTGGTGCAAGTGGTACAAGTGATGAGTGTAGATAGGTGATGCAAGTATAAGCCTAGTGGTGGAGGTGTGAGAGTGAGTGGATTAATGTGATGTATGCGTGGGTCATGAATTTTGAATGTGAGTGAATTGTGGATGTGAATGAAAATTCAGTGTGTGTGAGAATTATGCATGAGAGTAAACTTTGACCACAAAGAAACTCTAAATCTAGGTGAAAAGAATCATAACTATCAAATGGCAAAAAAAAACCAACTAAATAATAAAACAATTGCCCTATATTTGATTCTTGCATTGTGTGTTTTGAGTTTTTTGAGTTTTGAGCACTTCCCTTTCCTCAGTGTACATACAACCAAATAACTATTACAAGTATAATGCACATTCAATCCAGAATAGTATTACATAAATTGTTCATGTAATAGAAGTTTAAGTTGCATCTACAATATTGATACATGGATTGTTCAAGTAAGAAAAGTTGAGTTTGAGTTTTGAATTTTGCATTTTGCATTTGATGTTTTTGTGTTGCTTTTGCTTTAATATACACACAACCCAACAAGCACGGTATATCTTCAATCCACATCACATGATTTGTTTAAGCAAGGAAAGTTTGAGTTTTGACTTTTGCCCTTTACATTTTAGTGTTTTCGGTGTTTTTGTATTGTTTTTATAGTTTTATTGTGTTTTTGAGTTTGAGTTTTGTATTTCTCTATCCTAATAATTCACATTTCTTCAATCTTAATCCAATGAGCTAGTTCCTTCCAATTCAACCTTCCTAACCCAGCCACATGGACATGCTAGCCACCCGACGAACGTGAATGAAGATACTCCACCAATCCCATCCACAATCATACATAAGCCTCCTATTTACCCACATGGTAGGAGTATGAGAACCTTGGCGATATTGCACCATCCTTTGTCTTAGCAATGGAACCAAAATGTTGAGCCAAATGCACAATAGTCGGGACAATGGACAATAGTCGGGACAATGGACAAACTTCTATTGTGTTAGAATTTGTAACTCACTTTGGGGACAATTTCTCACTTTATCTCTGAACACTCTACTCTAACTAACCAAGTATTCTCCTCTCTATTCTAAGAAAGAAAGAACACAAGACTAGCTTTGAGGTATAATTCAAAAACTTACATTTCCTTGTTGTAGTCCAAAAGCTTGAAGGCTCGAATATGGTTCCACAATCCAAGAAACATAATCCAATGCCATCGCTTCTTTGCATCCACCATTGAGCATACTAACAAGTCAAGAAGTTAGTGGAAAAGAAGAAGAACAGAAAGAAGACAATGAAGAGATTCATCTTCCCTTAGTCCTTTACTCAACACACCTCTCACTTACTCTCTTTCTCATTCTGTCTCAATAATGAAAGTAAGATGCTAGAATAGAAGAAGTGAATAGAAAGCTTGGGTAGTTGTATTGACAAAGCTTTCATAGTATGGATATACCAAAAGGGTAAATATAACCAAGAACTTCCATCCTTATGTAGACACAAAATAGGGTTAGGGTTTGGTCACCTCTCTAGGGCGGCGCACTGTTTTAGGATTAGGGTTTGTTCCCCACTTTGCATTTTAGGGTTTGTACCCCTTTTGTGTTTTAGGGTTTCCATCACATTGAAAAAGGGTTTGGACTCTCTTTTAGGCATTCTATCCCCTTCGTGGAATCTAGGCCACTCATTACTTAAAGCATGCTTGTACCTTAGCCTAATTAGATCCAATCTACACTACTCTAATCACATTTCCATGTGTGCAACCCACACAATTTTGTGAGTTGGAGAAATATAAGTATTGGAGATAATACAATGTGCACACCAGTGAGCTCAAAGCTCTCATGTCAAAATGATACATCCATGATAATCTGATATCCATGAAGTAAAAAAATAATGCACAAGTTCCAAAAATAATATAATGAAGGTCCAAATAATAATAATCCACTATCAAATAAATTTGTCACTTATACATTGACCTTGCTTTGACCCTATTTGACTTAAGCCTTCACACAAAATATAATTAACACACATCTTGACTAACTCATCATCATCTCCCTCCCTCTCACATTCCCCATTCTTGAATTATCCCTATCATCCCTCTCTTCCACCACTCTCAATCCCTCAATACTATCCTTGATCATCCCCCTCTTCTCCTCCAAAACCTAGTGTCCCCTCTATTTGTAAAGTATCCTAAACCACTTCTATCTTCACTAGTATTATTGCATTTAAGAGTCTTCATGTGTTCACTAGTCCATTAAATTGTATCATCCTTTTTCCTCTACACGTTGTCACCACTATCTCTTCCTAAATTTGTGTTGGCAAAAGGTTTCCTAGTTCACTTTTATTTTGGCTAGTGGTTCCCTTTTCCTATCCCTAATGATGAGAGAAACCATGCTTTGTGTAGATGTCACGAAGCTACAATTTCTCAATTAGCAATGAACACAAGGGTGCCCTAATGGCCATGTGAATGCCTATTGAGAAAGACATAGAAAGTGAAGGGAGTTCATGGCATAATAGCTAGAAGAAGGATAGGCAAATGCTAGATAGGAAGAAGATTGTAGTAATAGAAAAGACAAGGTAATGGACAAAGCACCCCTAGCAATTACATTGAATTATCTTCAAATATCTCTAGCAATTGTATACAAGCTATTGAGAGAGATTATTGTAATAAATAAAAAGAAGGAAGAGGAAGCAATGACCAAATCTGTAACGGAATAGCCAACCACCACTAATTCTTGGGAACAACCAAATGGGCTAAGCTACTACACTTTAAGAAGTGTAACCACAGTTGACAGTTTTTGTGAAGAGCTCAAGAAAGTTTATGATAAAGCACTAGGAGTATGTTAAAGCATTGACTTGAGAACTCATGGGAACATAAGGATAAATACAAAGAATGACCAAGGAGTTGAATGAAATTTAAAAAAACATGGAGTTCCAAAAGAAAAATGAAGAAATGGAAAATTTAATGGTTGAACTTACAATATTAATGGAGCAAGAAAAGGCCAAGAAAAGTGCTCTAAACAAGTGCATGCATACTTCATAGGGCTACAAAACACAATAGATATGACCTTGGCAAGGGCAATCAAGAGCATAGAAGAGGAGGCACAGAAACGGTAATGGATAAATGATGAGTTCTTGAGGAAAATGGGTGCAACCTTAGAAAGTGCCTTACAAATAGAGAGCCATTGTAAGGAGCAATTTGTAGTATGCAAGCACATCATCTCCAAACAATAGAAAGCTTTATAAAATGCTATCCTGACCATTAGAAAATCATCCATTCAAAACATGGAGGAGATAAAAGCCAAAATCTTGTTGGACAAATCCACTTTACAAAACAAATTTTACCAAGGAGTTAAGGTACCTATCTATGAGAAAGCGAAATAAAATTTGGTAGAACATCTCAAATGCATTGGCTTCAACAATCAAGAGCTCAAAGATATTGGGTCCTAGATGATAACATTCTCACAAATGCCTTCAACATCAATCACCCATCCCAATCCACAAGAGGAAGATTGTTTGAAGCAAGAATACAAGGAATTTGGGTGAGAAGTAGCTGAGTCATAGACATATCAATCTCTTGAAAAAATAAGAGTTTGCATCCATCCCAATCTGCAAGAGGAAGATGGTTTCAAGAAAGAATATGAGCTAACTAGGTGAGAAGTAGTTCATTCATAGTCATGTTGAGATTTTGAGACAATACGAGTCTCCATCCAATGTGCCACTATGAAGCTCTCATAGATTCTAGGATTCAACATCAACCACCCATCCCAATCCACAAGACAAAGATGGTTTGATGCGGGAATATAAACAAACTGGGTGAAAATTACTTGAGTGATACTTCTCCCATAACTACAATCTCATCTATTCATATCCCGGCCTTTAGAGTGAGAGTACGTAGCCTAGCTTCCTAAAAGTATTTGATTGAATAAGTTAAGAATGCTCAAGAGTCTTCCTATAATATCATGGAAGTGATGCAAGTGTATGATACTTGATGAGATTCCATAGTTTTGGGTGACTAAATCCCAAAGTCACGTCTTGATTTTGAGAGGCCCCAATAATATGTGCTAAGTATTATGAGCCTAGAAATTATCTATGCTTGCAACCCACCCATCTAATTATGGGGTTAGTTGTACTACTCAAGTTATTTAAGATTCTTTTGATACTTGAGTAGACACCTTCCCTCCCATCAACATGATTTGCCAACAACCATTGTGTTTCTTGGCGGTTTGTTGGAGTTTGGATTAATCTCTTTGCTAGAATCGCTGATGATGTTTCAACCCAAAGGAAAGTCTGTAAAAATTGAAGTCTGGACTATTGATTCTTAGAAGATTTGATTGTGGCTCTTGGTAGAGACATCTTTCTTCTAGCTTTTTGTTTCCTCCTCCCTTTTTCTCTATTCAGTATCTCTCTCTTTTGTGCGTTTTACTTCTACTCTCTTTCATGAATAATACAATGTCAAATAGGTTGGCTAGTAGCCTTACAAAATCAAAGTGGAAGTATCAAAGATCTAAAGGCTATTTGAGAATTTTAGAATTGGCTCAAATAATAAAGTTGTGCATTGGAGTGTGCCCAAGGGAGATGCAACATTGAGCCAAGAATGGTGAAGCACAATGCAATGTTATCGATACAAAGCTATTGAAGAAGAACCAAATTATTAGGTGGGGAAGACTTGTGTTGATGAAGTAAGCGCAACCTCCCCTCAAGAAATCAATGACCATTGTATGTGTAGAGTCAAGGGATGTCAAAGCTTGGAATCTTCACAAAGAATTGTTTTATTGTCAATGATGTTTTCTACATGTATTGTAGCATGAATATGTAGAGCTCTTGGAAGTTCCATGATATTGTTGTCAAGTTTTGAATGTGTAATGCTTCATTGTGTCACCTGTGATTTTCCTACAATCACTTGGTGAAGCTTTGAGAATACCATGCCATGGATTGAAAGTAAAAATATATAAAGACTTAAGAAAAACATTTTTTGCATTTCACCATTGTACCTTGAGTAAAATTTGTGATCTCATACATTGATCTTGCCCTCACAGAAGATATAGCATTGTTTCAAAAGTTAAAGGGTCTTTGGCTCTTGTTAATGCAACAAAAGAGAAATATATACAAGGAAAACAAGTTTAGTTATATTGAAGGGTTGATATTTTGTAGTTTTCAAGATCCATCAGTCATAGAAAATTTATATTATACTCCAACTTAGCAAAAGCATCCAAGTTAGTTGGTTTCATAGCTAGTCCACAAATGTAAGTAATTAAATCATCAAGCAAGGATAGTCCTGCAAAGCAACTAGCTATATGCAATTTCTCTTCAATCAAAATTTTATCAAGAAATTGATGATATTTCAACTGTGATGGCATGTCCACATTTTGAGCTGGGATAATAGAGTGCAATGAAGTGATCTTAGAGTAAGGGAGATTAGATTGAAGTGTACTGATTATACAATGCTGCTCGGTCATTGTCATGAGATGATTGCTATCGCAAGCAATCTCAAGTCGATGAGGAAACCAATTCTATAAGAATGGACTTGAGAAATTGCAATTTGGTTGAAGCTCATCAAGTAGTGACTCGTGATTGATTTTAGTCACAAAAAAATAAGAGGAAATATTACAACAGCTTTTGAGAAAGGGTTTTAGCATATTCAACTTGAACCAAGAGACTTTTGTGGTAGAGGTGTTCACTCTCTTTCCAAGTGGGATGTCGTTTAGAAGCAACATGTATTGTCTCATTGTGAACAAGGCATAAATCGATCATTGAAAAAAACTTGGCATAAGTAATGAATATGGCATCAAATTGGAGTAGCCATTCTATTTCAGAGGGATTGAATTTCTTTGTCAAATGAACAACCATAATATTGAGTGATCAAAAAACAAGCAAAGGCTAGAGGTCACAAGGAGGGTTAGATTTAGTAGGGCTAATGTTGAGGTGAGTTTGAGTAGCCTCCTTTGAAGAGTCTTGAGGTTTAGCTAGCTTAACTTGGTCAAACTATTGGTGTGGGTTAGTAGAGACATCAATAGCTTTATACTCAAGATGTAGAGTCTGAAGCATACTACTTTGAGTGATTGTGTCAAATGTAGTAGAAGGTTTATGTACAACACTCTACTCCACATCATGGAATGAAGAGTCATTCTATGTGGTACTACAAGCACAAGAAAGATAAGATGTTGTGTCATTTAGCCTTCAAATAAAGCATTCAAAGAAATTGGGATTGTATTGAAATGAAGCATGGCTATGGAGAAGTTGTGGATCATGTAGAAAATATATAATGACATCAATCATTATATTTCTTTTTCCCAATCAACTTGCAATGTGTTGCTCTTCTTGTAAAAGGAATCTGTCACATAAGGGATCATGTTCAACAAGTTTCAAAATGTTGAAATTGCAAACTATCACAAGCACTCTTAGGAATGTAGGTGCTACATATGTGAGATCATGCATGGAAGTCCAAAGTGCATTTCTCTGCTCAACAATAGTTATTAGATGACTGTCATATCTTGCAACTACACCTCAACTAGAATACCATTTCCTTTCAAAGTCACCTCTTCCTTCTACTTTCTTGGCTAATAGTGCAATGTCTTCCTTCTTTGCCATGCATTCCTCGGGATGGAACATAGAAATCAAGTGATGCTTCTCTTGATTTGCCTTGGTAATTTTCTACATGACCTATCCCATCACCACCAGATAACACTAACAAATTTGTAACTACTTTAACCATTTCAAAGGCCTTTCTTACAATGTCCTATCCTCAACAATCTCAATTCCAATGTGGACATGAAAATGTGTACGAGTGAGTGAAGTCAATAGTGTTTCGTCTAGTTTGATAGAACTCAAAACCTTGGATTGATTCTTTTATTGTGGCATATGTTCAAAAGCCTCCATGAGAGGTATCTTAATTGCCTTTAAATACACTAGAATCTCTGGCCAAGAAGAACAAGACTTGCGAGTCATTGGATTCAATCTACTCTTTGGGCAGGAGTTTGTATTTTGTTGTTCCACCTTGGAATTTGGAGCACTAATTTCTGAGACAATAGATTGCTCAATCGTGTTGGTCAAAGATAATAAAAAACTAGGATCCTTGGACTTATGGAAGGTAGTCTTCGTCTTCAAATTTCTAGATTTGTTCTTAACAACACTCTTGGAGGGAGGTTGTCAATCCTATAATGTTTTCTTAACAACACTCTTGGAGGGAGGTTGTCAATCCTATAATGTTTTCATAACTATCCCTTGTGGATCCTTTTCTAGTGGAGTGAGGGATTGCACTAGGCTATTGCTGTTGGATGTTCTTTTCTGGACTAAGTGATAAAGATTCTTGGTTGTTGGGAGACATTACCTATTTTGAAGGACCGAAAATTTTCATGGGTTGTTGCTTGTAAACACTAAAGGGCTCTATAGTCAACTTCCTTAGACTTTTCATCTCAACATGAGAAACAATACTAGGTGATGATTGCTTTGTGTCCTCTTTTGACTCATTGACTACTCAGTCATTGCTAGCTCCTCTTGTGTATTAACATGTACTTCAAGTTGTTGTACTTCTAAAATTGTGGATATGGGTATATCAAGAACTAAATATTTAGTCACTAGCTTGTCAAATTGTATCTCTCTAAGTATCTTGATCCGAGACCTAGATTTGCATTTTGATTGCTTTCTCTTCCTCTTGGATTTTGATGGAACTTGGGCTATGTCAATGGAGATGGCTTTATGGGTGGGTTTGGAAACCAAATCCAACAATTTTGTGCATAACCCTTAAGCACACAAGAATGCTTTGGGAACCCATCACATCTTTGTGCTAACTCTTGGTGTGGATATGCCCTAGATGTACTCTTCCTTCTAGATATAGTTCTATTTCCAATAACTTTAGAAGCTACGATAGTATTTCCAATATCTTTGATCTTTCCTTGAGTTCTAGAATGATTCCTACTAAGTGGTTCCCTCTTATCGGAGTTCCTTTAGAACTCTTTAGCCTTCTTCCCTAAGTGGGTGACCTCACTCTAAGATAGATCACTTGCTCTTCTCAAAAGAAGAGACAAGGTTCCATTTTTTGAAAGTAGTGATAATCTAGACATCTGGTAAGCTCAAGCATATGTGGTATGCCACATAGTCCACATTACATTTGGCTCCATGCTTAAAAGGTCTTCTACGTAGAACTTCCTTGTCCATATCTTCTCTATTTTTAAAGAACATAGGCAACAATGGGCAAGCTCTCAGTCTCTATAGTCCAAAGAATTTTACATTGTCCTATAAGGGGATAAGATGATCCTCCATAAGGTTTGATGAGTACGTTTGTTGGGACTAGTTCAGCTTGACTAATTGCAGTCTCCATACATCATAAGTCAGGATGTTGTAATCAGAACTTTTATCAATGAGAGCATCAATGATGAGCTCTCATTTGGTCCTAGACTCTGAAAATCTAGATGGTATACTTATGAGGCACATCAGTTGAGTCCTAGACTCTGAAAATCTAGATGGTATACTTATGAACTCTTCTTGAAAGTTCAAGTTCTTGTGTGCGTTTCTATTCTTTTGAATCTCTAAAATGATGTGAATTTCATCTTCGTACACTTGATATCTTAGTCAATCACTTCTCTCTCATTGGGCCCTTGTTGTAGTGATTGGACTTTAGCTCTTGGTGGTAGCTTAGATGATTTCCCCCCTCAATTTGCTGTGTATTCCATGCCTTGGTGTGAAAATGATTGTTGTGGTCTTGCACTAGGTGTACTAAGTCCTTATGATGTGACACAGTGTCTCCTAGGCTACTTCACCTTGGTCTTTACAAATTTCTTAGTAAATTCCTAAAGCATTTAACAGTTTCTTTCAAGAAATTAATTGCAAAACATACAGTCTTCAAGCCACTTGAGACACCTTGAACATACAAGAGTGAGATGTGCAAAATCATGCTTTCTTTAGTTCAAACTGTGGAATAATTCCTCAATGAATTATAATCATGTCAAGCTAACCTTAGAGGAGTGAAGTTATGTGTATTTGGAAGTGGGATTATGTGTGGGAGTGAGTTTGATGTGTGAAAGTGGCAAGTGGTCCAAGTCCTAGGTGGGTAGTGCAAGTGCAAATTGTAGGCATGTGGTGCAAACCTAGGCTGTGCAAGTCCTAGGTGGGTGGTGCAAATCATGAGGGGAGTGCAACTCGTACAAACCTAGTGATGCAAGTGGGTGGTGCAAGGGACAATTGTAGATAGGTGGTGCAAGTGGAAGTTCTAGGTGAGGTGGTGCAAGCATGAGATGATGAAAACCCTAGGTGGTGTGGGTGGTGCAAGTCATGAGGATAGTGCAAGTGGTGAAAACCTAGTGGTGTTAGTTCTATTGGTGGTGCAAGTGACAATGTAGATAGGTGGTGCAAGCATAGGGGGTGCAAGTGTAAGTGCTAGGTGAGGTAGTGCAATCTGTGAGATGATGCAAAACATAGGTTGTGCAAGTGCTAGGTGGATGGTGCCAGTTGTGAGGGAAGTGAAAGTGGTGCAAACCTAGTGGTAAAAGTGGTACATGTAGGCAAGTGGCGCAAGTGGTACAAGTGATGAGTGTAGGTAGGTGATGCAAGTATAAGCCTAGTGGTGGAGGTGTGAGAGTGAGTGGATTAATGTGATGTATGCGTGGGTCATGAATTTTGAATGTGAGTGAATTGTGGATGTGAATGAACGTTTAGTGTGTGAGAGAATTATGCATGAGAGTAAACTTTGAGCACAAAGAAACTCTAAATCTAGGTGAAAAGAATCATAACTATCAAATGGTAAAAAAAAACCAACTAAATAATAAAACAATTGCCCTGTATTTGATTCTTGCATTGTGTGTTTTGAGTTTTTTGAGTTTTGATCACTTCCCTTTCCTCAGTGTACATACAACCAAATAACTATGACAAGTATAATGCACATTTAATCCATAATAGTATTACATAAATTATTCATGTAAGAGAAGTTTAGGTTGCATCTACAATATTGATACATGGATTGTTCAAGTAAGAAAAGTTGAGTTTGAGTTTTGAATTTTTCATTTTTCATTTGATGTTTTTGTGTTGCTTTTGCTTCAATATACACACAATCCAACAAGCACGGTATATATTCAATCCACATCACATGATTTCTTTAAGCAAGGAAAGTTTGAGTTTTGAGTTTTTCCCTTTACATTTTTGTGTTTTTGGTGTTTTTGTATTATTTTTATAGTTTTATTGTGTTTTTGAGTTTGAGTTTTGTATTTTTTAATCCTAATAATTCATATTGCTTCAATGAGCTGGTTCCTTCCAATTCGACCTTCCTAACCTAGCCACATGGACATGCTAGCCACCCGACGAACGTGAACGAAGATACTCCACCAATCCCATCCACAATCATACATAAGCCTCCTATTTACCTACATGGTAGGAGTGTGAGAACCTTGACGATATTGCACCATCCTTTGTCCTGGAAATGGAACCAAAATGTTGAGCCAAGCGCACAATAGTCGAGACAATGGACAAACTTCCATTGTTTTAGAATTTGTAACTCACTTTGGGGACAATTCCTCACTTTATCTCTGAACACTCTACTCTAACTAACCAAGTATTATCCTCTCTATTCTAAGAAAGAAAGAACACAAGACTAGCTTTGAAGTAGAACTCACAAACTTACCTTTCCTTGTTGTAGTCCAAAAGCTTGAAGGCCCGAATATGGTTCAACAATCCAAGGAACATGATCCAATGCCATCGCTTCTTTGCATCCACCATTGAGCATACTAACAAGTCAAAGAAGAAGAAGAGAAAGAAGACAATGAAGAGATTCATCTTCCCTTAGTCCTTTGCTCAACACACCTCTCACTTACTCTCTTTCTCATTCTGTCTCAACAATGGAAGTAAGATGATAGAATAGAAGAAGTGAATAGAAAGCTTGGATAGTTGTATTGACAGAGCTTTCATAGCAAGGATATACCAAAAGGGTAAATATAACCAAGACCTTCCATCCTTATGTAGACACAAAATAGGGTTAGGGTTAGGTCACCTCTCTAGGGCGGCGCACTGTTTTAGGATTAGGGTTTGTTCCCCACTTTGCATTTTAGGGTTTGTGCCCCTTTTGTGTTTTAGGGTTTCCATCACATTTAATTAGGGTTTGGACTCTCTTTTAGGCATTCTATCCCCTTCATGGAATCTAGGCCACTCATTACTTAAAGCGTGCTTGCACCTTAGCCTAATTAGACCCAATCTACACTACTCTAATCACATTTGCATATGTGCAACCCACACAATTTTGTGAGTTGGAGAAATATAAGTATTGGAGATAATACAATGTGCACACCAATGAGCTCGTAGCTCTCATGTCAAAATAATACATCCATGATAATCTGATATCCATGACATAAAACAATAATGCACAAGTGCCCAAAATAATATAATGAAGGTCCAAATAATAATAATCCACCATCAAATAAATTTGGCACTTATACACTGACCTTGCTTTGACCCTATTTGACTTAAGCCTTCACACAAAATACAATTAACACACATCTTGACTAATTCATCATCATCTCCCTCCCTCTCACATTCCCCATTCTTGAATTATCCCTATCATCCCTCCCTTCCACCACTCTCAATCCCTCAATACTATCCTTGATCATCCCCCTCTTCTCCTCCAAAACCTAGTGTCCCCTCTATTTGTAACGTATCCTAAACCACTTCTATCTTCACTAGTATTACTGCATTTAAGAGTCTTCATGGGTTCACTAGTCCATTAAATTGTACCATCCTTTTTCCTCTACAAGTTGTCACCACTATCTCTTCCTAAATTTGTGTTGGCAAAAGGTTTCCTAGTTCACTTTTATTTTGGCTAGTTGTTCCCTTTTCCTATCCTTAATGAGGAGAGAAACCATGCTTTGTGTAGATGCCACAAAGCTACAATTTCTCAATTAGCAATGAACACAAGGGTTCCCTAATGGCCATGTGAATGCCTATTGAGAAAGACATAGAAAGTGAAGGGAGTTTGTGGCATAATAGCTAGAAGAAGGATAGCCAAATGCTAGATAGGAAGAAGATTGCAGTAATAGGAAAGACAAGGTAATGGACAAAGCACCCCTAGCGGTTACATTGAATTATCTTCAAATATCTCTAGCGATTGTATACAAGCTATTGAGAGAGATTATTGTAATAAAGAAAAAGAAGGAAGAGGAAGCAATGACCAAATCTATAATGGAATAGCCAACCACCACTAATTCTTGGGACCAACCAAATGGGCTAAGCTACTACACTTTAAGAAGTGTAACCACAGTTGAAAGTTTTTGTGAAGAGCTCAAGAAAGTTAATGATAAGGCACTAGGAGTATGTTAAAGCATCGACTTGAGAACTCATGGGAACATAAGGATAAATACAAAGAATGACCAAGGAGCTGAATAAAATTTTAAAAAACATGGAGTTCCAAAAGAAAAATGAAGAAATGGAAAGTTTAATGGTTGAACTTACAATATTAATGGAGCAAGAAAAGGCCAAGAAAAGTGCTCTAAGCAAAGAGCTAAAGGAAACATGTCAATGCATGAACAAGTGCATGCATACTTCATAGGGCTACAAAACACAATAGATATGACCTTGGCAAGGGCAACCAAGAGCATAGAAGAGGAGGCATGAAAATGGTAATGGAAAAATGATGAGTTCTTGAGGAAAATGGGTGAAAACTTAGAAAGTGCCTTACAAATAGAGAGCCATTGTAAGGAGAAATTTGTAGTATGCAAGCACATCATCTCCACACAATAGAAAGCTTTATAAAATGCTATCTTGACCATTAGAAAATCATCCATTCAAAACATGGAGGAGATAAAAGCCAAAATCTTGTTGGACAAATCCTCTTTACAAAACAAGTTTTATCAAGGAGTTAAGGTACCTATCTATGAGAAAGCTAATTAAAATTTGGTAGAACATCTCAAATGTGTTGGCTTCAACAATCAAGAGCTCAAAGATATTGGGTCCTAGATGATAACATTCTCACAAATGCTTTCAACATCAATCACCCATCCCAACCCACAAGAGGAAGATAGTTTGAAGCAAGAATACAAGGCATTTGGGTGAGAAGTAGCTAAGTCATAGGCATATCGATTTCTTGAAAAAATAAGAGTTTGCATCCATCCCAATCTACAAGAGGAAGATGGTTTCAAGAAAGAATATGAGCTAACTAGGTGAGAAGTAGTTCATTCATAGTCATGTTGAGATCTTGAGACAATACGAGTCTCCATCCAATGTGCCACTATGAAGCTCTCATAGATTCTAGGATTCAACATCAACCACCCATCCCAATCCACAAGACAAAGATGGTTTGATGCAGGAATACAAACAAATTGGGTGAAAATTACTTGAGTGATACTTCTCCCATAACTACAGTCTCATCTATTCATTTCCTTGCCTTTAGAGTGAGAGTACGTAGCCTAGCTTCCTAAAAGTATTTGATTGAATAAGTTAAGAATTCTCAAGAGTCTTCCCATAATATCATGGAAGTGATGCAAGTGTATGTGAGAGCAGAGTTTTGAGCCCGGGATGTGCCTAAAATTTGCCAAAAAATCCAAAATTTAGGGGAAAAATATTGACATCGAAGGCGGCGGCTAGGATGATTTTAAGCACCAAGTGAAAGATAGCTTTTAAAAGGTGCCCGAGCGACACTTGTGGATATGTGATAATTTTTCCGACTGTCGTGTGGGATGTGGGGAGCTGCTAGTCAGTCCGGGATGCCGAGACGGACGCGCACGATTTTTTAGAGGCTGAAACAGAGTCCAGACGCGGAAGAGGCCAAAAATTGGCCAAGATTTGAAAAGGTGGACAAAACCTTAGGCCAAAGGGGGGTGCCCTTTGGGACTTTAATCCCCCCCCCCCCCCCTATTTTATCAAAAATGTGGTATGAAGAAGATGGCAACGGCTGCAGACAGGCGCCGAAAATTTCGCTACCTCCCCCCCCCCCAAAATCAAATTGTGGGGCTGCAAAGAACCCATAGAATCGACATTGCCGAGCAATTTCTCCCTCTTTCTTGATTCTATCACCGGTCGTCATGCGAGATATGGCTGTCTGGATGAAGAGATTAGAATCTAGTATTTCTCTCTCCTCCCCCTCTCTCCTCTTTATGGGCTGTTCATGTGCACCATCTTGAAGGAGGAATCGGGAAGGAGATTGAAGGAACCGATGATGGAGATTGATGGAGATGCTGAAGATTGAGGTGCAGCATTGGATTGAGAGCAATGGAGGCTCTGTGTGCTGGTTATGCAGTCATTTAAGGCGTCTCTAGTTTCGTAAAAACATAGTATGACCATTTTTATGAAGGAAATGAAGGATTTTTTATAGTTTATGATGATAATGATGTTCTTATTGGATAAAAATTTATTTGAGTGCTGGTTGCATCATGAGTAATTGCTTTTATCAGATAATTTTGATTTTGCAATGATTTACATGCTCTATTTAATTCCCGTAAACCCGAAATGCGGTTTTTTAGCGGTGAAATGATAGTTTTGTCGTTTCAGGTGGGTGAAAGGTGTTCCCTTGGGGAAAAATGGAAGATAAATTGTATGTTAGTATGTTGAAGTGATTGGAACAGGAAAAATTAGAAAATAGCATATTTTATTGACAAAAAAAATAAGAAAATGGAGAAAATAAGGGAAAAAATAGAAATACGTCTCACAAAAATAAGTAAAAATATAATGATTGTTTGTGGATGTATGATAGTGGCAAAGCATGAGGTTTAGCCTCAGTTTGCCCTCTCTCTTTGTCAAAGTTTGTGATTTATTGCTTTTTATACATCAAAACATGACAAAATGAACCTCTATACCTATGCAATGAAAGCAATACCTAAACGTAGGGGGTTGGGATGTTTGAATGGTGTGATTTGCCTGCTGATTATTGCTGATTTTCTGATGGATATCATGACATAGAGTTCGTTGTATTTTTATTAAGAGGATAGTAGCACGAGTGTTGTCTCGGTGCTATTCTTAGATCGCTGCAACGAGTTAGTGAATGAGCATTGGAAAGCCTAGTTATGCACAACACGTTTCTCATTGAAAATTATGTTTAAGCACTTTAGGATCATCCACCTTTGCATGTGCATGTCAACCATGGTATTAGAATAAGAAGGACTGGATGCATAGTACCTGTTTTCGATTATGATGACCCATGCTTGAGTGTGGAAAGGCAACCTAAGCTTATCTCGATTGGTATTGCAACCAATCTTGTAAAGACAAAGGTTATCATCGCTATGCGTCTGCTATGTACTCCTAAAGCAGTACATAGCTTTTTTCATCAATTGGATATTATCGACACTTTATTAATGCATTGGCTGAGAGAACATTGCCATTGACAAATCCATTGTCCTTTAACTGTCTGTTTGTTTGGAGTGATCCATAAAAAGTATCATTTGAGGATGTGAAGTAGGAATTGGAAAAAGCACTAGTCCAAAAAGTATCTAAAATGGGTGAGATGATATTTTATATATTTTCAACACCTACGATGTATAGTATTATCTCCTGTTTAGTCCAAAATTGGGAGGAGAAGTGGTACCATTCGATTGCATTTTCCAGTCACAAATTGGGGGTGTCCGAGATTAATTATATCTATATGGAAAAACAATGCCTTGGGATGGTCTTTTCAATGAAGAAATTCAGACACTATATCTTGTATGAAAAAGTAGTATTTTATAGGAAGGTAGAGGGACTGAGGTTATTGTTGAATAAGTTGTTGTCACATGGCTGCCTAAGCAAAGTGGCTAATAACTTTGTAGGAGTTTGACTATGGAATTAGAAATAAGGCGCGAAAGTTGCAGGGCATTGTTTAATGTCTTGTGGATTTCGGGGAGCCAAAGGAAGTCTTGGTTGAAGCCAATGACCTCGAGGGTCTATTCAAAATTGGTACGGCCTCCATTTCATCTTGGTATGCTATTATAATGCATTATATTTATCCACAAGAGAGACTAGAGCTGCCTTGTTGAAGGCTGAAAAGAGAAAGATTAGGTAGCAAGCCTTAAAATTTGCCTTGATTGTAGGAATACTATATTTGCAAGGGATGGATGATGTCTATTGCCGATGTGTTATGCCTAAGGAGGTTCTATTTTATCTTGGAAGAGTATCATGACTCCACTTGTGGAGGGCACTTTGATAGACGGTTGACTACACAGAAAGCTTTGAGAGTCAAATATTAGTGGCCACCCATTTTCTAGGATGCATTTGTATATGTCAAGAGATGTGATACATGTTAGAGACATGACAATAGGGAGAATAGGAAGAAATCACTAACTCCTATCATGGCTATAATACCATTTGAGAAGTGGGACATTGATTTCATTGGACCTATACATCCTTCGTCAACTACTTAAAAGCATTATATCATTATGGCAATAGACTATTTCACAAAGTGGTCTAAAGCACACACTACGATGAAGGATAATGCAAACAAAATGGCTAGTTTTATTTTGGAATAGATTGTTTGGCATTTTGGCCCATCTAAGGAGCTTATGCCTGATCATCGAACACATTTTTTTGATAGAGTGATTGAGGCTTTGATGAAATCTTTGAAGATGAAACATAATAAAACCATGACTTATAACCTTCAAGTAAATAGGCAAGTAGAGAGTACTAATAAGTAGCTTGTGGGGATTTTATCCAAGACTATATCTGAAGGAAAGCATGATTGGAATAAAAAGTTATATGTGGCTATCTGGGGTTATAATACGACATTCAAAAGAGCTATGGGCCACACTCCTTTAAACTAGTATATGGAAAAGAGTGTGTTTTACCCTTAGAAATTGAGTTGTCTATAGTAAGGTTTGCTCTAAATAATTCTTTGGGTGAAAAGGAAGTATTGCAAGAAAGGTTCATTTCCCTTGCACATCTTAATAAGATTCAGTTGCAAGTCTTCTTACATCAAGAAGTAGGGATGAAAATGCTTCATGATCATTAAAGATCAAGAAGTGCTTTTAAAAATGGGAGTGTATTTAGATACTGCTTTTACGAATAACATGGCAGAATGCAAGGCCCTTCTTATGGGGCTAAAACTAGCTAGACTTGGTGGTATCCGCTGATTATTGGTGAAAGGCAACTTGTAGTTAGTGATCAACCAATTGAATGGGACATATAGTGTGAAAGATCGCATTCTAAGAATATACCATCATGCAACCTTGGATATCATTGAGATTTTTGAGGCAGCGACTTCCTAGCAGATTCCCTGATAGTAGAATCCCTCTGTAAATTCCCTAACCAATTGTGCCTTTGTTGAAGATGTCTTTCTTAACTATGGTCCTGAGGGGCTTTTACAATTGCCTCCTAATATTAGTCTAGGGCCACTATGGGGACTACTTGGTAACATGTCTTGTTTTGGTTGTTGATAGTTAGTATGGGTTATGAGCTAGTTTGTTAACATTTTGCTAGACCAAGAGGGCCCTTTCTATGTGAGTTATGTTTGATCTCATTAGGTTAAGAGAGCCATTTATTTTGCAGCGAAACGATTTATCTCATTAGGCCAACAATGACATTAGTTTGTTTGGTGTTGGTGTCATTAATGGGTTTTTTTATAGTGTTGCACTAAACATATTTGACGGAGCACTTAGAGAGAGCCTCTTACTGTGTAGAAGCTTCTTATGGCCAAGTCTAGGTGATGTCCCTTTTTTACAAGTTATTTTTCTTTTTGCTATATGTGTATATGTATGTGGGGTATTTTTCTTTTGTTGGGGACTGACATTCCAGGCATGAAGTCCCAGGGTTAGGTTAGGCGTGTCTAGGGAGATTTGAGCAGTTGTTTGCCTTCTGTAACGACATTGTTGAATGCTCTAAGAGCTATTTGGAGGATAGTCCTAGTGTTCATGTTCTGCTAGTATATTTGGCAGCTATTTCTAGGAATCCCTATTAGTTGTGAGCAAGTTAAAAAAGCTTGCCAAATAAAAGAGAACAAAAAATATATACAAAAAAAGGGGTTCTAACCCCTAAAATCAAAAAATAAAGAAAGAAAAATTTCAAGAGCAAATAATCATTGCCTTATGAAGGCCTAGTAGGTTCTTGGGAAGAGTTTGCCGATGCCTTGTCTTCCAGGGGACGGCATTTAGATGGAAAAGTAAATAAGAATGGTTGGAGTGAAAAAAAAAATGAGAAGAAGAAGAAAATTATTTAGTGTCATCTTGTGATAGTTTGATAGGTTCTTGGGTGTCAAGAGTGGGGACTTGAGGCCGATGTCCTATTCTCCTTGGGTCATTACAATATGCTTAGCTCCCTCCTTTACATACCTTAGTGTAAAGTACTAAATAAAAAATCCTTGTAAACTAAGAAGTTATATGATTTTCAATAGGCCAAGTTATAGGAGTTCTCACCTAGTAGGAGTTCCTAGTCTAGTTATCCTAGGTGAGGTAGGTAGGTCGCCAGACCACCACTTAGGATGACTTCTTTGATAGTTCTTTCAAACAGTCTGTGTTGGAGTAGTTGGATGGCAACTAGCTCAAGATCTCTGTCAGATTATACTAGGCCTATCCCTCGTGGACTTCATGCCTTGATTTAGTCAAGGGATAGGGTGAGAGCTATGTTTATGCGTTATTATGTGTTTTATTTGTAGAATCTTGATGCTCTTTATGGTTTTTTTTTTGTGCATATTAGTTCATGGATTCGACAAACCGAGTCACCCTATCTCGTGCTTGCCAATGAGAGCTAATTTTAAAGCCAAAATTTGAGTGCAAAAGTGATTCGAGACACGTGAAAGAGGCGATTTTTGGTGAAAAATGAGAGAGTCACAAATCGAGGAGCTATAGTTTTCCTAGATGCATTTTGAAGCTAGGAACCCAACATAAGTGTCAGTTTGCCAATGAGAGTCCGTTTGACGCTCCATTTCATGACTACAAGGTTTGGTGTTATGAAGCATCTACTGGATCCGAAAGCCAAAAGCATGTGATGGAGGCCACGGTGATAGATTTCGATGCTTAAAAGTTTCCTATCCAATTTGATTGCGATTCTAAGACCATTTGCTCCTCCATCTAGGTTAAAACCACTTAGTGTCAAGTGCGAATATAAAAATGTGATCTAGATAAGTTGAAGGTTAAAGCTTAATTATGGTTATAAGACCAAACTTCATTAAAAAATATAAAAATAAAATTTCCATTAAAAAATGGATTTTTGTGCTTTGTACGATCTTCTTTCTCCTCCGGGACATGAGATCTCACAATTCTTAACCATCCATTCTTCAGTTTTTGTGAGAAATGATGTAGCAAATGAAAAGATCCGTAAGTGATTTTTATTTAATTGTTATGTTGAATCTTTAGTGCATATAATAGAAATATGGTTAAAATATATTTGTTGATGTCTCTAATTTCAAAAACTTATTCATTTTTCTTTATGCATATTAAAAATAATAAAATCATAAAACTTAGATAGGAGATTTAATGGAAGATGGTGTTGTTTTTGGGTTTTAAGAATCGAATCATGTTCATATGGCACAAAAATGAGTATTTAATGGATCACACTTCACATAAGTTATACAAATTAGAAAAATTATAAAAAGTAATAATTAATGTTGATATAAATGGAAAATTTTATAGAAAATAGTCAAATGGAGGAAGAAAATGTAAAAATAGATTATGTATGCTAAAAATTATAAAAATTTAGAAAAATATTTGTGATTATATAATGAAGACAAAGCATGAGAGATTGCCTCATTTTACCTTTATTTATATGTTAAAGTGTGTGTTTAGAGCTTGTTTCTAAGGGAAATTATTACGAAATCTCCCTATATTTGTGTAAGCAAATAAAATGTGAATGATAGGGGTTATGGGGCTAAAATGGAAAGATACTTGATTATGTTGCTAATTCATTTGTATATCTTAGCACATAGAGACCATGGTTTATATAAGTTTTAAGAGATTCGGTAGGACAAGGTTAGTCCAGTGCTCTTTCTTAGCAACGTAGCAGCACAATGCTAGTAGAAATAAATCATGACAAGATTGTTTGTGCACTTCACATTAGTTGATTTTTAGTTAAGTTATTTGAATACAAAATGTCATACACTTTGCATGTGTAATCTAAATATGGTATCAAAAGATAAATTTATGGATGCATTACAATTGTATGTATAGGTGACGACTAACGTTGAGAGTGTAAGATTTTCCTTTGCTATACGGTAGTGTGATATCTTGGGAAAAAAATTAAGTGAGGAATATATAAAGTCTCATGGATCATTAAATTTATATTATGAGAGTACTCTATTACACCATTTTTTATGTTCAAGATAGCGCATCGTGGGGCCACCCTAGGATAGAGCCACAACACTCTGCTCTAGGGGGAGCTCTTTGTGTAAGTGAATGAGGTATTTATCACCTATATGTTTGGATACTCCCTTTATTAGAGTTGGGAAGGGGGAAAATAGTTGATCTACAAATCGATACAAATGCGTTATTTATCTAGAGTAACTTATAGTCTCTAAATGCTCCTGGTCGTGAGGCCATGAGGATAGTTTGGTGAGCATAGGATGCCTACTAGAGCCTAGAGCTAGTGTTAGGCTAGTTTTAGGTTCCAACATGCCACAACTCACCACAAAATGCATTCCAAATGGCACAAACCATGGAGTAGCACCCAAGGAGGTAGCATTGTTACTCAAGATCCTTAAGTTATCAATAACAAAGAATATAGCACTCAACTCAATAATCACTCATGTTGGTATGATAGATTGGTCTATCATCCCATAGCTTACATTACCCAGAGAGGAAGAAACATAATCCATATCTCACACCTAGTTGAGAAATTGACAAGTGAAATGTTGCAAAGGGAGTATGCCAACGTACACAATTGATGATGCATCAATGTGTCCCAATCCATCTGGTATAGGTGCAACAAGGCAGGCCAAGGAGCCTTACAATATAGTATAGAAATTAGAGTGACATATTCGGTGGTGATGGAAATTGCCCATCTTGTTTGTGCATAGAAAAATGGAAACATATCCAGCACCAGTGTGATAGCGTCCCTCAATCCTCAGCTCTTATTGTTGATTGAAGGGAAAACTAGTTACACTCATCCCTCCCCTCTATCTCATGCTTTGTTGATAGATATAAGTAGGCACTCCATACTCACATTCCCATCCAATTAGGATGAATTCTCACATCACTCAAGGTTTATCAAGGAAGAGCAACTTTGTCTTATCGATGATGTCAAGTAGTATCAGTTGATGAAGAGGTGTACCACCAAAGTAGATAGCCAATAGATGAAGAACTTGAATTGCATATAGGAAAAATCATTTGCTATAGGAGTCAAACATAGATTCTCAAAGCATAGGACACATTGCACCAAGGGAGATGAATTTGAGAGTGCATCCTAGGGATGCCCACTGAGGAGCATGTTTGTTCTAGACTACAAGGTATTGCAACCTTTTCCATAGGTAGCAGCTTCTTGTCCAAGGGTGTTTGTCACCTTTTCTTGGAGCGAGGCCTATTATGACATGGAATATCTTTCTTTTCTCCCATAAAATTTGTATTATTATTTTTAAAATTTATTTTTTAAACTCTTTTTTTCCTACACCTGAGGGTGTTTACCCTTCTTCTCGAAGAGCATGTCAATATGATAGGAACCGAAAACCTTTTCTCTCATGACTTCATTTCTTCATTTCTTATTCTCTTCTTTTTTATTCTTTTTGTGTAGGTAAATGGCAGAATACCATAGATCAAAACCAAGCTCATCATGTTCATTAGATTGAATAGAAGGATAATCAAACAAAGGCTACAGAAGAGGTGATGGGCTAAAAGAATGAGGCCACATCGTCAGAATGAGAATGATGGATATCACCAAACAACAAGAGAAGTAGTAAGGAGTGACGCCCAAAAGAGAGAGAGATAATCAATTCTGATTGTCAGGATCCTGGTAACAATTAATTAAGAAGGGATCATCAGAGGCATTGTCAGCTTGCACTACTTGGATAGAGTTATTAGAGTTGACAGTGAGTACCTTGTACAAGCCTATCCAATGTTGTTGGAGCTTCCTTGGAAACTTCATAAAGCATGAATCATAAGTGAGGAGTAGGTCAGCTTCCTTGAATTCTTTTTTCTTGATGAAGCTATCATGGTAAACCTTTCATCAAGCTTGTGTGGCTTCCATATATTGTAAGGCCATCTTGCGAGTCTCATCCAAACACTCAATGTATAGGAGGTGGCTCTGCAAGGACTCGACATCTCCCCCCGCTCTGTGATAGCCACCCACAAAGAGGGTAGTTCTTGCTCAATAAGAAAGACGGCTTCTATATCGTACACTACCTAGAAAGGTGCATGTTCTATAATAGTCTTATGGGAGACTCTATATGCCTAGAGGGCCTCTGTAAATCAATCATCCCAATCGCGCTGTGCAGCAAGCATTCTTATCAGGATCAAGCAAAGAATGAGATTGATAACTTCAACTTGGATATTGGCTTTGGAATAGTAGGGTGTGGAGTTGATGTGGAGGATCTTGTAAAGCTCTATCAACTCTTCCATGACCTTGTTTAGAAAGTGAGTGCCTCTACCACTTCTCATCTCCAAGGGACTACCAAAGTAGGTGATGATATTATGTATTCGTTCTACTTCCCTCTGGTTGGGCCCATGAAACTGATATCCCACTTCTCAAACGGCTTTAGGGAAAGGCTGGGTTGTAATGGCATGACACTAGGAGGTTGCAAGATGGGTGCCTCGATCAGATACTACTTTAGACTATTAAAGGCATTGAGGTTGCAAGATGGGTGCCTCGATCAGATACTACTTTAGACTATTAAAGGCATCTTCACAATTATCTATCAAAATAAACTCTAAATCTTTTCTTTGGATCTTATGTAAGGGCAACACCTTTGTTGCAATATGAGTGATGAACTTCCTATAGTAGCCCACATGGCCAAGAAATCCCCTCAACTGTTTGCGGTTAGTTGGTATTGTTAGAGTTGCAATCTTCTCAATCTTGGCAAAGTTTGTTGCTATTCCTTATGCAGAGAAAATGTGACCCAACAAAACTCTTGAAGAGACTCCAAATCTGCATTTTTAGGGGCTAAGGGAGATCCAATACTCTTGGTATTGATCAAAGAACTTCTCGAAGTGTCCCCAATGCTCACAGATTAGGCTATAAACACAAAAGTCATCCAAGTATACTTCAATGAGATCATGCACATGATTTTGGAATGTGGCCATCATCACTCTTTGGAATATGGAAGGGGCATTATAAAGCCCAAATGGAATAGATATATAGGTATAGGTATCCCATTCTATTGTAAAGGTTGTCTTGGATTATTCCTCTTTTGCTATTTGGACTTAGTTGTACCCCTTGAATCTATCCAAAAGAGTAGAGCTCATGTCAAGCCATTGTGTCTAATAGTTGGTCTATGAAAGGGATAGGAAAATGATCCTTCTTTGTCTTGGAGTTTAACTTTTGAAAGTCTATATAGATATGCAACTTTCCATTCTTCTTGGGTACTATCAGGATGGGCAAAACCCATTCACTCTTGGCCACTGGATAAATGAACTCAGCTTCTAATAGCTTCAACAATTCAGATTTCACTAGGGTTGAGTAATTTGGATTCATGTGCCTTTGTCTTTGCCTTAGAGGCTTGGTATCGGTCCCAAGGTCGATGTGATATTGACACATCATGGGATCAATCCCCTTCAGATCTTTATAGGACCATGCAAACACGTCCGAGTTCTTCTTCAATAAGTCATGCAAGACCAACAACTCCTCTTTTGGAAGACTACTACATACCTTCAACTAACATTCAATGCCATCTACATCCACAAAAGTTAATTGCTTTTCACCTTTTAGTTTTCCAATGAAGGTCTTGAAAAGTGCTTTTGGGTATAGATCTAACTCCTACAAGGGAGTCACCACCTTGTTTGATGCTCCACTAGAAGCTTCTTCCTTTAATAGGGATTCATTTGGCTCTTTAGGATGTTGAATTGATATCATGTTTGCTTCTAGTTTTGTGGGAGAGTTTGCTATCTCTTGGCTCAAGTACTCAACTTCTAAAGATGAATCTAGGAACATCACATAATATGATCATGTTTGTCTTGTTTGGACTGCAGAATTAGTTCTTGGTGGCAAGGTACATCATCATGGTCCTTTCTAGAGAAGGATAGATTATGGTGACAAGACTACTAAAGGAAGGATTATTTTTCTTAATCCATTTCTTATAGAGGTTTTGCATATGATGCGATTCATTTACCATTCCAAAGAGTGCTCTTGTAATCTTCATCTTGACTTTCATCATCATTCTCTTTAGACTCTAGCTCTGCCTCTATAGGGGCTCTATAAGATAAGAAGAAGCTCTCTATTGCATCTTCTACTTCTCCTTCTACTTCTAATTCTGGCTCTACTATGGCCATGTACAAGGAAATTAGTACATCCATGCTTCTATCTCACTATCAGAGGTAATTTTTGAAGTCATTCTTGGTTCACGCAAGAGGTATTCACCCATTGAATCACTTTGCATCTCTTAGGAGTCGGATTATAGTGCCCACTGTCAGGAATTATGCCTTTGTTTTATTGGGAAAGATTTGTTTGACAAATCTTCATTTATTGATGTACCATATATAGCTTCATTGGAGAAGTATCATAAGACCTCAATAGAGGTGGATCTATTACCTTTTTGTGAGCTAGATAACTTTACTACCACCTTGTTGGGTCCTCTACCTAGGGTCAAGATTGCCTTGAGCTAATCTCTACATGTTCTTGCTTAAGAAAGCCACGGTCTTCCCAATAGCAAAGGATATGAGGTTCCATAGGAATTTGGTTTTATCACCAGGTAGATCAGCCAATAGTCTCGTCCTGCAAGATTTGTCTTTACATATGGGAGAATTCCCAAAGGCTTAATCCTAATCTGGTTTGCTAGTTTGATATGCCACTTTGTAGACTGCACCATTGCAATCCTAGATCCTTAATTGTCACATCCATCATTATGTTTAATGATGAACCTTGATCAATAAATGCATTTGCAAAATAAAGCATCATTCAATCCAAATGCTAATCTTGAGGTGTTAAGATCCAAGAAGGCATTAGCAATATCCACTTCTTTTTCTAGCTCTATGGCCTTATTGGGTTTAGTAGTAGTTGTGGGATCAATCCTTAGGCCATGTCTTCTCGTTAGTATGCTTTTAAATTTCTTTTGACAATTGTGGGACAAGATAGCAACTATCGAAATATTAGGTTTGGTTTAAAGGTGTCTAGGTCCTTGACCAAGTTGTACTCTTTGATAGGATCCTTGGGCTTCTCTAATCAACTAGGGAATGGAGCAACTCCCACTTTCATCTTTCCTCTTTCTTCTAGTAGTGTCAAAAGCTGAACTTTTTCTATTACTAGAGGTACTTTTGCACCATCTATCTCTTGAATCTTTGGTCCTACTTCTGTAAACTGTTTATGTGTCTCTTGTGGTACTGCAATGCTCCATACTGTGTTTTTCTGTTCTGTACTATTTTGTTTTTCTATTGGAAGATTGAACTTCATAGTTTTGGCAAGATGATTATTTTCTTTTGGGATGAGTGGTCCCTTTTTCTTAGCATAGGTGATTGTGGCAACTTTCAATTCCACCAAGTTAGAGGAAAGTTCTTGGGTCTTGGTCTGATCTTTAGCAATATTGGCCTTCAAAAGGGCTAGACTAGGATAATCTTTTATAGTGTGACCTTCTCCTTTTCACGGACTGCATAAGGGCTAGTCGTCCATGAACCTTCTAGTGTTTTGATAATTTGGTGAGATATGTCCCTTTTTCTCCACATTTGTAACACTCCATTTTTTATCTTTGGCCACCACCAAACTATCTTTCTTTGTAACTTTGGATAGGGAATCTCCTTGGGTAAAAATTAGGACCAATATTTGTAGGCTTTGGACTGATAACTTGGGTTGTTATCTTGGATTCTAATAGATTGAATCTTGCTTCTTCATCTTTCTTCCTTTTGGCATGCATCTTCTTCAAAGAATAGATGTCTTTTGTATGTTTCTTCCTTAAACAATATGAACAAAAGGCTCCGAGGATAATTGGTTTTTCGGTATATTTAGTGGCTAAATCTCCCACCTAATGGCACTTTTCGCACCATGTGTTCGATCACATTACATCTCTGGATATGCTAGAAATATTCACCTTCAATGTCTATAGCTATTATGTAATCACATCCATCAGCTCTTTCTTGATGCTTGCAATTGAATTGGACAAATAATCCTTGAAATTTTCTTCTCCTAGAGTACTCATATAGGGTGTTTTTGAAAGTCTTTGTAATCATTGCATAGACTAGTTGGGCAGTCGAAAGGGTCCTTTGTTCTAATTTTGATTCAAAGCTCCTAGTGAGACTGCTCGTTGTTGTGGTTCCAGTTGGTAGGGTTCCACTATTATTGTTGAGTTGCCATTGGGGGAACTATTTGAGACCACTGTTGTTGTGGTTAAACCATCATTTAAGGTATTGCTATTTGTGGCCACTATGGATTCGATGCACTATATATGGTGGCACAATTTGCATCTGAGAGTAGGGAAAGAAAACAATGCCTAGGACTGCATTTGGTGAATATATCATTCCTAGAGTTGGAGGCAAGACTCCTCTTCTTGAGGTCATCGATAACCTTCTTTTAACTTGATCATATAAACTTGCACCTTCCATTGTAACTTGCAAGTTAACTAGCCTTCTTAGCTTCACAAACTTACAAACTTCTAGTTGTAGGCCTTTAAGAAAAACTCCCTTCTTAATGCCTTTATCCAAGTGATGGTTGGTCCATCTCTTTAGAATGGATTCCATTCTAGAGACATATGCTTCAACCCATTCATTAGAGGACTGACTTAAGTTTATAAACTCCTCTCACATCCACTCTTCAAAATCTTCACACTTGAATTTGGTGAGGAAGACCACCTTGAGGTCATCCCATGTGCCAAAAGTTCTTATTACTTGTCTATTATACCATTGAAACACTGCACCTTTAAAAGTGGTGGGGAATATTGCCAACCAATGATTGGCGATTCCGGCATTGTTAGCTACATATGCTACCATGAACTTGGTTACATGGAGATGAGGGTCTTGATTGTACTATTCTTTAAAGATAAAAAATGAGACTACATTTATTGGCCTATTATCAATATTTCCAAGACAGATCTGGCTTGGAAGGGGACCTTGATTTGCCGCTCGGACATCTATAAAGAGTGTTGCAAGGGCATCAAAGGATGCTTCTACTATTAGCTAATTCTCAACGTTGATTTTCTTCTTCTCTCTTCTCACACACCTTAGGATTTGTTCTAGTCCTTGCCTCTTGATCGCATCATTCATCAAGAAGTTAACTCCACCCGGTTTGTCTTTACTCAACAAAAGGAAATCAAAAGAGCTTTATACTCTAGAGGACTCTCTTACTAACATTTCTCCTACTTCCTTCTTTTCAACTTTTCTGAATTTGGCTTTCATTCCACTAGAAAATGAAATATATTTGATTCTAAAGGTATCAAAATTCATTCTTCTGAGGATCTCCATAGTGGCATTGTCTTAAGAAAACCAACTTTGGAGGGTTTCAATAGCATAGGTGGTGAAGAATAATCTGTCTATAGCTTCTAGCGGGTTTCCAGTTGGACAAACAAAAGGTTATTAGTGCACCAAGCATCCCACATATCTTGTTGTTGAGCATCTAAAAATAGATGCAATCCCTTTTTCTTCTTATTCTTATGAACCTCAACAGACTAGGACTCCTTCCTGAAGCTTCTTCACAATCTCCTACTTGATGATGTCTAAAAATCCTTCAATGAAGGGAAAATCTCCCACGGATGGCCATTCTCTCTGTTTTTGCTTTGCTCTTCAGTTTTGTGAGAAATAATTAGCTATAGTGATATAACTTTTTGCAACTTTAGAAGATAGTGAGATTAGTCTGTCACATCACAAAGAGCCCACATCAGGATAGTGACATGCTTCGGCCATTGAGGAGTGAAATTATTGTAGAAAGTGGCTTTTGCAATGTAGATCTTTAATTCTTCAATGGTAGTAGAAATTCCACAATCTTCCATCACTTTTCTTCCTCCTCGACAATGCCACTTCTTCCATTTTTTCAACCTTTGTAAGTGCTTATTGATGGCAGCATTCCTTGGCTGCATACCAAAACCGTAGAGCCCCAAGAGGAGCACCAAGAAAAAGGGGACTCTACTACATGAAAATATATATTTTCATACCAACAAGCATGCTCTTCATACTTTAATCAATCACAAGGAAAAAAAGAATGCCAATCTTCACAAGTTTTCACACAACATCACACAGTGATTCTCCCATGGATTTATCACAACAAATTTTCAATATATCTTTTATATACTTCATAAAAACCATCAAATAACCAAAATGACACAAAGAAATGATAAACTTTGAATGGAATCCATCGCGTAGTATTCATCTTTCATCATCTTTATAGTCTTCATAGTCTTTCTCTCAATCTCTCTCATAGACACAATGTTTCTTTATAGAAAATTTGCTATCTCTCATACTCTATCTCTCTCAAATTTTCTTTCTCTCAATAGTACATTGGAATAATCAAGAATTGATCTCAATAATCCTCTCTTGGTCATGGATACCCCTCCCAAGAGGTATGCCTGATATGAAGAGTTACCAAAGAGCCACTACAATATCCCTTAGAAGCACACTACTCTCATTGTCATTGCAGTCTTCACTTCAAGTCTTCATCAGCTACTTCTTCAAGCTATTTTTGGATTGTATTCTTCCTCTTTCAAGATTACAAAAAATTTCCTAAGCTAAACATCCATCCATTAGAACACTTACAGAAGCAAACAGAGGCTTACAGACCAGATACAAAAGCTCTATAGAACCCTACACAGAAGATAGCTCAAACCAAAACCACATGAAACCATCAAAAACAATTTAACACACTCTCAATCATTCCTCTCAAGACTCATTCATAATCTCAACCTCTCAAACACAAAGAAAACATACCAAAACAAAGGCAAAACTGCCCTATCAAAATTAAACAAACATATTACAAAACCTATCAAAAATCATATCTCAACCAAAAACCATCATGAGCTTCTCAAACTTTCTCAATCCATCCCAATACTCTCCAAAAACGCTTCCAACACATCTAAAATCAATCAATTGATCATAAAATCAACAATTCATTTCACAAAAACAACAAAAATCAACCTGAAAGTCAATGAATTCAACTCTCAATAGCAACCCTATTGATGAGTTAGAAAAGAAAAGAAATAAGTAAAGGGAAGAAGTTGAGCTAAGCTCATCATCATCAGGGGAATCAGATGATGGGGAGACAAAAGAGCAATATATGATCACCAAAGCTGCTAACAAGAGATCAAGGAAGAAGTTGAGCTAAGCTCATCATCATCAGGGGAATCAGATGATGGGGAGACAAAAGAGCAATATATGATCACCAAAGCTGGTAACAAGAGATCAAAGAAAGAGTGGAAGAAACTAGAAGCTTAGATGAAGCAATGTCAGAAAGAGCATAAAAGAGTAATGTCAGAAAGAGAACAAAAGAGTAATGTCAGAAAGAGCACAAAAGAGAAATGGGGGCTTCCATTAAAGAAGTGTTATGTAAGATGGATAAATCCATCTCTCAGAAAGTCGCACAGATTCTAGTTGAAAAGGAGAATCTTTCAAAGAAAACACATGGGAAAACCGCTCTTTATAACTATCAATGATGCACAACCTAAACGGTAAGGGGGAAGAGGCATTTTGATGCTGAACAGTTGCTAATAACATATGAAATTATGATCTATTTGTTTGTGCATACCATATAGGATGTTTATACATTAAGTTTAAAGGGGCCAAGCAACACGAGAATGCTCAGTGTTAACCCTTAGCAACGAAGCATGATGTGTAGGTTGGAATCATTAAAAGAAATGTTTGTTGTAGTTCACAACGTTGATTTATAAAATGTTTGAGCACATGGCATTTACAATTGCATTGTGCATATCACATGGTGTAATTCCTGGATGCATTGCAATTGGTTTCTTATACACATGACCCACACTGAGTTGTGAGACCCCTAAGTTGCAGGTTTAGGCAATTGGATTCCTTGTTGGGAAACTCTTAAGTGAGGAAATATCTTATCTCATGTATCATTTTAAATAAGAGTGGAGCTTTTTATATCTGTGTTATTTGTGTTAGTGGCGCATCGAGGGGCCAATTCCCTCAGTGTAGGAGAGTTGCAGGCCATGGCATTCAGCCAGAGGGGTGCCTCCTTTTGTTTGTGATTATGAGATATTTTATGCCGGTCTATGTGTAGAGACTCTCTTTGGGGAGTGTGGGTTTAATCATTGGACTACAAGTTAAAACAAATACAAGATTCACAATAGTAGTAAGGTAGTGTGTCCCTTATACGCTCTTGATCGCGAGGCCGAGGGGATGTGGTTTCTAGTGTATAGAGACGGCTGGCTAATGCTTATAGCTAGTGTCATTTTAAGTCTTGATAATTAACTAGTTAGTTTATGCAAAAGAGCACCAATATTGACCTATTATTCCTTGATAAATACTATCAAGCCAAGATTCAAAAAGAAGAACAAGTTGAAAGGACTAGACAGCAGGCTGTAAATCATTAGGAGATATTCCACTCAACCTAGGATCCGGATACCCTTAGGAGGGTGAGTTCTTAGTGACCCTAGTAGTACAATCAATTCATTAGGAGGAGGAGGAAGCTTTAGTGCTCCCCTTCTCCCAATGAGTTAGTCCACTTTAAGTGGAGTTGTAGTCATACCATCACAAATACCTACAACAAATCCCATCATCATTATGGCACAACATATTGCCATTCCTAAGGAATAGTGGATTTGCTAGCCTTAGGATACCCTTTACCCATCTTTAATGGGTTACTTGAGGACAATGCAGAGCTTCACATAACTCATATTTAGCTATCAAATTCAAGACAAGGAACATCTAATGATGTTCTTTAATATGACTTGAAAGGGAGGGCTGCAATGTGGTATCACGACTTAGAATTGGGTACCATAACCATGATTGATCTATTCTTTGTAGCCTTTTTAAGATAGTTTATCCCTCAAAGAGGTTTTTAGTATTGGCTACATGTGCAAAATGTGACACATCAAGAACCCCACTAAAATTCCTAAGCATATGCCAAGAAGATGAAAGAGGTCTTTCACAAGTTGCAAGCCTCTATCCCTATTCCACTTGCTATCCAATTACAATATTTCTTGCATGGATTAGAATTTAATATCCAAGTGTAGTTAAGTAGTGTTCCCCTAGCTAATATAGATATTGCTATAACTTGAGTAGAGGAAGTAAAGTCATGCTTACAAGAGGCCTACGTGTCCAGGGTAAATCTGAATTTGGGTGATCATCTTGGAAATAATTTGTGATTGGTTCATGGAGATCAAGGTGTGATTAGTGCCTCTACAACCAACTCGAATGGTATAGAAAGCATGATGCAAAATATGCCTTTGTTGCTAGTTCATATAAATGTTATTAAACCATCGGTGAGCCAAAGAGCTCCTTTTGCAAACCAAGGATTCATACAGGTAGTGGCTCCTTTACAAGTTGTGCAACCTAGTGAGAGAGTAGCTCTTGAAGCCACTAGTTATGAATCCTCTACGTCAAATATTGTAGAGGAAGTAAAGGATGTGATGAAACATTATACGGATAAGATCACTAAGTAATATCACCAAATCATCGTAGATGTTAATTTCTTAAAGTGTCAACAATATCTAGTGGGTACTAGAAAGACTAATGATGGGGGCTCATCAGGATTCAATTGTAAGTGGTGTGGTAGGCAACATTTATCTCCTAATTGTCCTAATGTCAAATGTGATATATGCGAGATGTCTGGTCATTTAGACATTATGCATTGGAATAGGATTAGTTTTCTCTAGTAGGGTAGTCAGCAGCTTGGGCTAATGAACGATTGTGCAAATATCAAGAATGCCAAAGGAGAGGGCCCTAAGCAAATTTTGCAAAGGGGAAAAGCTTGGGTAGTTCACTATATGTATACTCTCTATATCACATGTGTTTAAGGCTTATTTGCAAATATCATTATTTGTGAATTTTTTATTAATAAAACATAGCCCTTTTCTATTCAATCTGTAAGTAACCCCTTTATATGGGACCCTTCTATATATAAAAAATGTGTAAAAATGGTATTTTTAAAATCCCTTAAGTTGAATCCATCTGATACCTACATATATTTATGACTAACCTCCCCAAGGTAGGGTATACTACTGTGTCACCCTTCTAGTGCCATGTGCTGAACAATGTTCTATAAGGCAATTATAAATTGAGTACATAATCATTATCGAAACACATGCATCATGAGATGCTAGAAAAAAGAGAGTCATTGATTCAATATTTAAATAGGTACAATACCAATTATGATAACTCATAAAACTACATGGACTGAAAGAGAGGAGAGTCTAAAACAAATATGAAAATGCATCAATAAATATTGCAAAATGCGAGTCCATATAAAGGATGAGAAATATATCCAAGGAAAGCTACATAAAAAGAGCCTACATGGACCATATGGCCTAAAAATGAAAGGATGTGCACTCCACAAATCCAAGCGACTATTATAGCTCCTCACTGTCATCCGAGAGCTCGTCCCAAAGCAATGGAGCATCAAATGAACTTTGCAATATAATCAACCAAAGATTAATCCACAATACATAATGCATCACAAAAAAACTAATTATTAAAAATAAGAAAGAAGCATTACTTACTAGACCACTGTGCACATACAATCTATCGATGAGTGTAGTGAGATCATGTCTCTCTACATATCGAATCTCCAAACTTGTAGGATCGCGGTTTGTGATTGAGTGCTACAAGAGAAAAAAAGTTACATTATTAGAAAGAATGTTATTAGTAGAAGTAGTATTCCAAATAAGAACTTGCAAATAAGTTCTATATCCACTACTCCCCAGATGATGTACAACCCTTGCCTCCAACCCTACCCACATTGCTCTCCACTGTTACTGCCATCATCCTAGAGATTATGTGGCCTCCTCCCTGCATCTCTACCAATTCTCTACATTAAACCACTTAGGCTTTGAAGTATTAGTCTTGATTTCCTTGCGCACATCTGCTCATCTATGTGATATGTATGCACACATACAATTGATCATCCATCCTATAGAAAACCTCTTTGTCGTTGTAGGTACCAGTGTTGGAGCATTTGGGGTGGTCGAAAGTCTACCACAGGGTAAGAGACAGTAGGATGATAGGAGATTTAGGGAGAGCAATTGATGAAAGAGAAGGGGTCCAAAGAAATAGAAGAAGTAGAAGAATACTCATAGAAGTGAATCATGTCAATTTATTTCTACATCCTAAGAAGATAATCCCTTGTAAATAAAAAACGTGCATCAAATAGTAGCTTCTTTTCTATTGCCTAGACTGGTAATCTGATGCTTTTATTGGCTTAGAAAGGGGGGTAAATTTCCATGAGACCTGCTTAGAATTCTTTTAGATCACTCCTTCTCCCAATTCAAAGTTTGTTTGTTGTTTGTAAACTGCGATTGCTCATCATGCGATATTGCCAATCCTTCTTTTTGTATAAAATCCCCCAAAAATGGATAAAAGTCACTTGCCTTTCTTTCATGTTATCCTATTCTAGATTTGTCTATAGCTTTTGTATATTTACAAGAAACAATATCCAAAATATCAAAAATAGACTAAACTTGTCCAAAAATCTAGTATTTTTGAGCCATCCACACTAGGGACACTGACACTAATGACTAATATGCCATTGACTCTTTGGATCGATAAGAAAGTTGAATGACGATGTACTCTAGAGTTTTTCACACTGTGTCTGTATAGTGGCACGACATCTAACCCCTCTTAACTTGTACATCCTTCAGCATGTGCCAAAGTCTTATGGATCTGTAATGTCAGAAGAAGGATGATTTGCCATGTCAATGTCTTCATCTTCTACATCTACTTCTTCCATATTCTCATGTTCATGCTTAGTATCCCAACTCCTTCAATTCATATGTTGAAGACTCCCTATGTTTAAAGAGCTTGATACATTTTCCAACCACTAGAAACCTTAAAGTTTTCCCATCCATCTCATTTAATGCATGGGTAGCATTGTCAAAACAAACCTTACCACATATGGACCAAACCACCGCTTTGCAATCTTTCAACTGGTGTGATGATGATTTTCCAAGCTGCTGTCATAAACCAGCACCTTGTCCCCTTCTTATATAGCTTGTGGTTGAAGTCTGTGTCACTTGTCAAACCTCTTCTGTATTTGCTGTTATGATAGTTACACCTGTTGTATTTGCTATTATGACAACTATACCTACATTAATGAGCTATGCTTGTTGTTTTCAAATCTATATCTACAATAACAACAGCTGCATACTCATTCCCTGCTATCATAAAGTCATTTTTAGCACCTATCACACCCTTTCATCATCTCCTCTTCATCTTCAAACCTTGCTCATGAAAGCATGTCAGCCAGGGGGTTTGCTCTAGTTGCAATATGCTAAAAATCAGGGTTAAGTGACTTTATACATGCAATCCACCATAACATGGCAATATTGGGAGTTGAGCAATTTACTATTATGCCTAGCAAAGATAGACAATTAGTCTCCACCACTACATGAGCTCCCATAAAATACTCCCGATATCACAGTGCTTAAGGGCTAACACTACACCCCAAAGCTCTCTTTTGACTTGAGAATATAGTCATTGCCATTCATTCAGGACCTTTTCTCCAAACCAAATGGCATACATATTCCCATCAGCATCATTTTAATCCATTGCCCAACCAATGCCAATTGGGCTTGTATCCACGGTGAGAATAATAGACTGCCCATTCTCATAATTTGCTCTCTTTATAGCATTGGGGCTAAAATCAATAAGCTCTTTAACTTTTGAAATGCCTTCGTCTGCTATTTACCCCACCAAAACTTTTGCCCTTGTCTCAAGAGTTAATCTAAGCTTTCAACCACATGAGCAAAATGTGGAATCCATATCAAGTAAAAGACACATACACCCACAAATATTCTAACCTTGAATATATTTGAACATGTCTCCCACATCCTGCTTATGGCATCAATCTTTATTGGTAAGGGCTTTCTCCTATATGGTCCACACATGTGCCCAACAAGTAATACTTCTTCCACTCCAAAAAACGACTTTTCTCTTTATAGAGTCAAATGCACTTCTTCAAAATAGCTCAAAATCCTATCACAAACAGCAATATGATTATCCACAAATCTTCTGAACACAATATTAGAGAATTTGGGAATCTCTCAAATCCCACCTTCAAATAAGGGGTAAGTATTTGGCCATGTGGCTAAATCTTAACCCATGCTTGAAAGTAAGACTTGAAAAGACAACATATATAGTAATTAGGATAGACTTAACTTTCAAGTAAGGAGACAAGATTTGATCATGTGGCCAAATATTAACTACATTGGGAATTCCCAAACTATATGAGATTTCCAAATTTCCTAATATAGTTTTTCTACCTCCATGCTCATTCAACCTTTCATTCTTCTCATAGATATCACATCCTTTGATGGGCACATCATCAAGAAAGGGTAAGGTCAACTAAGGAATATACTTCATCAAAACTTTATGCATAGCATTCATCATATACACCACTGAATTGGTTGCTCCCTATGGAAGCGTACACATCCTAACCAATCCACGTGGTGTCTTCATGGTAGTGATATCTCGACTTTCCAATGCAAGCTAGAACTGATCATATCTTGAATATAAATCACCCATACAATAAATTGACTTGCCTACAAATGCTTCTGCAAATTCATCCACTATCAGGCATGATCCAACATTCCTTATGGTGACTTTATTAATTGGTTGTAAATCATGTATAAACCTTAAAGAAAAATTCTTCTTTGGAATAGTAAACCATTGATTCAAATATGGAGCTGAAGAAGGCTCCAAAATCTGCATTCTGATCTTGTTGTTCAAATGCTCCAACAGCTTGGGCAAATATGCCCAAGGCATTGGAATAGGCTTTAAATTCCACGGCACATGAGGTATTGTAAAGATCACCAGAGGTGCAATCAACACATCCAATTTCATCTAGATGAAATGCAAAGGCTTTCCTATGCCTTGCCAAGATTTGCAAGAACAAGCTCTTTCTGTAGGCAAAAGGAAGCTTGTATCACCAAATTTCACCTCTTGTAAAGTTTCAGCTATAAATTTATGTCCTACTCCATGTGGATCCCGTAATCTAGGCTATTGAGTCACTTTTTAAGTCAACCCATCAATTTCAAGCAATAAAGCTAAAGCCACAAGCTTAACCTTTTTTGCAACTGTTTTGTACTTTGTATCCACCCAACCCTGTTTTGCAGCCCATAACATTCATGCTCAGCAAAACCTTGAATGACTTCATACACCTCTAAAATGTCAACATAAATAACCTATTTTTATGTCCTATTTTCAGCATTAATTGCTGCAAAAATTTCAACCATTGTATCAAAATCAACCAGGTCTGAAAACAACCCTGAAATACCTTCATTTGTAGCCATCAAACCATATGTCTTTAGCTCTTTCTCAAACCATCCTACATATTTCTTTTCAGCCCTACATGGCTAAAATATTTTTAAAATTACCAAGAATACATGCTATCAATTCCTATAGTCCAGACACAAACATAGTTTTCCCCTTTCTTGAAGGCATAATTATCTTCCTAGAGGCACTGCCATAGACTCCACTTATACTAGTGCTATCTAAAATCTCTTAAACTCTCATGCATAACGTGGCATGGGATTATCCCATAGCCTATCCTGATTTGGGGGATGATTTACACAAACAATGAGAAACTATACCACCTTTACATTATCTTTACTTCGAACCCAAGTATGTAAAGAACTATCATCCAATGCTTTTGTTTCCAACCTTGATTCTGAAATATAGGGCTACCCCAAAAATCACTAGATAACTACATGAATCCTGCACAAAAAAGTGATATTCATTCCTAACATCTCCAATAGTAATGGGTACATTTAGACAAGCCGCATAAAGATTCCTTGATGAATTTTTTGCTACCTACATGTGCCATCGCGGATCTACATCAATCAGCGAACCCCTATTCTCATACAAGCTGCATGCCATAACATTTATTTCAGAACCATGATCCAAGAGACCTATGTAAGACGTCTCTCTTTTTCCCACTTTAACAATTATCTATGTTGTAGCATGAGCCCAATGCATTCATAAATAATGACTACTTGGAATAAAACAAGCATATTCTTCTTCATATACTTGTTGATGGATATCCCCATTATACATACCCTTCTCTCTATGCTTAGTACTACCCATAAGACCAATTTTAGCCACAAGCTTACTATCCATACTCCCATTTAACCCATTTTCAACATCAATCTACTCCAAATCAGCATTACATACATCATCATATTCCCTCCAAAGTTGTTTCTCTATGTCTTTGTCAACATGTATCAATGCTTGCAAAACTTCATCATCAAACTGTCTTTTTCGTTTCAGCATACCAATGATTGCATCATGAAATTCACACTTCACGATTCCAAGAACTTTTCCAAGTGTGAATTCCACTCTACTGCCAAGTATGAGATCTTCCAAGAGCTTTTTAAGGTTTGTAACAGTCTCAAGATCCGATTGTAACTTGTAATAGGGATGCTTGCTCCTTTTCTTCCCTTCTTGTTTCTTCTCTTGAGATGCATCCTCCATAACATGCTCAGGTATTGCTTTTTTAGCCTCTTTCTACTACTCCATTTTACTTTGTGTTAAGCGCTTAGATGGACTTGAAGAGGAAGGACCAAAAGTGTCCTCATCTCTTCTTCTCTTTTCTTCCATAAGAGCCTCTTGATTATGAACTTTAGCCAAATAAGCATAGGCTGAAAATGAATCCACTAGTGCACTCCATCATGTTCTTCCTCATATACTCTGACTTGCATCAACCAATTCATACTTTCCTATTTTTCATTTTTCCATGCAATCCAATGCCTGCATCCAAACGCGAGATTTTACTTCAACCATGCCTCCTTTATGAGCTTCTTTAGTCCTTTCAATTCTTAACCCATATGTGGCTGCATCTATGGCAACAAATGTTGTCCTTATTGTCATCTCTTCTAACCTCTCTTGCATTCTACCATTTTCAAAATTTGGCTTTAATGGAAGACCAGTTTCTATTGTTTGTATTTTTCCATCTTTTCAAAAGACTAATCTTTTCGTTTGCGCTTGAGTCTCACTTTTCATATTGTAAACTGTCACACCAAATGCATCTCCTCTTATATCCTTCTTTGCACAGTCTTTGGGCTATCGCCCAACCCTTCTCTTCTACCTTAACATCCAACTTTTTGACCTTCGCATAGATTTTTGTCAAATTCTGCCTCAAATAACGCATGCCTTTAATTAATTCATCCACAACATCACCTTTAAGAGTCAAATCAATAGGTATAGCCACAGGTGCCTTGGTTGCAATTTTAGCCCCCTTCTGAGCATTGGCAGGTATGGTGCATACACCCCATCTTAATTTCATCTACTCTCTTTACCAACATATGCCTTGTCTTAGTTACATTAGCCCCAATCTAATTTCAGCCCCATTTCAGAAGAGATGTCTTTTAAAGGATCAATCAGTTTCTCTTACAAGATAGGATCTGCATCCTTCAAAAACAAATCAATTTTCTAACTCTCCAATGATTTTTTCTCATTGGCATCTAACTGCGCATATTGACTTTCAAATTCACAAAGCAATGCTATAGCAACCAACCCTCTATTGGTTTTCTCAATCCAATCTGTAAATGTCTTTTTAGTTACCAATCCTACATCTTCCAAGAAAAACTCTTCTCTCAAAGCTTTCTTAAAAGCTTCCCAATTTGCATCTCTTCTATGTAACTCATTAATCCAATTATGCAATGCATGCATGGCCAAACGAAAGAAATATTGACTCCATGCATACTACGGTACCCCATGAAACAACATCTTTTCTTCATACAACCGGATGAAGGCCAAAACATTTTGACCCTTAAATTGCTTCAATTCTTGTCCCGCTCCCTACAATGCATTCACAACTAAGGAATCAATTCTTTCTACTTCCTACCAAGTTTGCATCTACTATTGTAACAATAATTGCTACTACTGTTGTTGCTACAACAAAGCAATCATGTGTTGTAAAGCTTCACCACTACTTGAACTTGCAAAATTTCCCATCTTTACACACATTTTGTAAATTTTCACGTTAGGTTCACCATTGTTGGAGTGTTTGGGATTGAAAGTCTACCATGAGGGTAAACGATAGTAGAGTAAAGGGAGATTCAGAGAGCACAATTGATGAAAGAGAAGGGGTTCAAAGAAATAGAAGATGTAGAAGTATACTCATCGAGGTGAAGCCTCTCAATTTATTTCTTCATCCCAATAAGATAAATCCCTTATAGACCAAAAACGTGCGTCAAATAGTAGCTTCTTCTTTGCTACCCAGACTGCCAATCGGATGCTTCCATTGGCTGCAAAAGGGGGGTAAAATACTAGGAGACATGGTCAAAATTCTCCCACATCACTCCTTCTTTTTGTGTGATTTCGCCAATCCTTCTTTTTACATAAAATCCCCCAAAAATGGCTAAAAGCCAGTTGCTTTTTTTACATGTCATCCTATTCTAGAAGTTGTCTACAAATTTTGTATATTTATAAGAAATAATATCAAAAATATCAAAAATGACTAAACTTGTCCAAAAATCTAATATTTTGAACCATCCACATTACGGACACTAACACTAATGACTAATATGACATTGACTCTCTATATCAATAAGAAAGCTAAATGATAATGCACTCTAGAGTTTTTCACACTGTGTTCATGTAGCGGCACAACATCGGAAACTCCTCGTACAAGAAGGCTACCACATAGCCCTTGCTTCCCTTTAGTATATTTTTCTAGTGGTCTAAAATGTCGTCCCTAAATACTCTTTGGCAAAACTCTCTCATGTGAGCCATCACCCTCCTCCCCTTATCATTCATGATCATTGGACCTATTTTTTCATCCACTAGGTATTCTACCCTAATGGGATACATCTAAGGTGCATCCTCTCCCATCTACGACTATGCTCTTAGGCATAACCCTTGTCCATCTGGCAAACGTGCAAGGGTAGTATCTCTCAAAGTAGCACCCATAGGGGTGCCACCTATGGACAGCTAAGCAAAACCTGGATTCACGGGACTAGGCATCTCTACAAGTGTGACAAACCTCAAAGGTGATAAGTGTTAGATATGATCAATGCCCCACCCTCATTAGGTGCCACCAATGATCCATGGTGCTCAAAGTTGTAAGGCCCCCATTATGAGGAGAAGTCAAATGTGAGCCCGGACATTTTTTGAGTCCTAACTTGTATATCAGATGAGGTCTATGTGACCGGATGGCAAAAAGGTGACCATTGTGGGTCTAATCTTTGGGTTAGATGGAGTGGTTAAGCTGGTAGCAACTCGAGGCGCATTGCATTGAGTTGCAAGGTAAGGGAGTTAAAAGGGGCTCCTATTGTGGGGTCTGGGGGCCACGGAAGAGGCCCCTAGCCCCCCTGGTGGGGGTCCAGGGACAGCGGCCCCGGCCCGATGGTAAAGGGAATATTCCCTAAAATATTCCCTGGCTGACTAGTGGAGGCTCATATGGTAGGTCGGTCAGGCCGACCTAACAGCCTTTGCAGGCTATAAACGCTAAACCCCTTCATAGCCATCTATCACTCATCTTTCACCCAATTAGAGTTGTTGTTCCAACTAGCCTTAAGCTCTTCACCTATCTTCTGTCTAGATCGCCATCTAAGCTTCACACAGTGGAAGCGCACGGGTGGACAGAGCCATCTTTGTATCAGTTGTTTGGAGCTAAAGAATTTACTCATTCTCCTCTTATCTGTTGTGTACTCTCTATCTCTTTCTCGGATTCTGTTTGCTGCGCTGTGTAATATTTTACATGGTATCAGAGCCCAAGGGGCTCTAGAGATCGGAGAGTGTGCAAGAGGCAAAGGCTTCAACAGCAAAGAGAAACTATGTCGACTTCCGGAAGTGGATTTGGCGCATCAAGAAGCGGTGCAGGAGGTGGTGCTGCTATACCGGCTATTCAAATACTAAGGATTCGTCCACCAACCTTCAACGAAGGCAAGTTAGATGGTACAAACTACACCTTGTGGAAGTTCAAAATTACAACTATCCTTGATTCTTATGAGCTTCTGGAGACTGTGCTAAGGACTGATGCAGAACCACAGCCTACCCCCGACCCATCAAATCCTAGTGTGATGATTCCTCCGAATGCAAATCTTCTACAAGCTTGGAAATGAAGGAATGCAGATGCATTGTGTGCCTTAGTTACAAGCTGTTCTGACAGTGTTCTGACTTTGATTCAGCATACAACCAAAGCGTCAGAGGCTTGAAATGTACTAAGGAGTCAGTATGAAATACGAAATCAAACAAGGATTCAAAACTTGGAGAATCAACTAGCAGCGGAGAAGTTTGCTGAAGGAGAGATCTTTGAAGCATTCATCACTCGAATTAAGAATCTGCGCAACCAGATGGCTGGCGCTGGGATACAAAATATTAGCGAAGAGCTAGCTCGAAGGTGTCTTCGGATTTGTCCACAAAAGTTTGATGGACTAGTAACTGCCCTTAATACTTAGGTGAGACCTCAAGCTTTGACTTTTGAGGAGTTTTGTGCATTATTAATGGAGGAGGAGTTAAGGCTGAAAGCCCGAGAAGGAAGCAACAATGGAGATGTTGCATTCTCTGCCAATGCAAAAGGCAAAGGTGGTTCCTCCACCAAAAATGATGGTGACAGAAAGAAGAATGGCGGCAAGAAGAAGTTTCAAGGAGAGTGCTTCTACTGCAAGAAGAAAGGACATGCAATTGCAGATTGTCGTGTCAAGAAGACAAATGAAAAGAATGGTACCCTTAAAAGTAAAGGGAAAGAGACAGCCAATACGGTTGAAGTAGAGTTGGAATTATTCATGGCGACCATTGAGGAAGTGTGCTCCTTAGCACAAGAAGAATCTACCACTAACTCATGGGTGTTGGATGGTGGGGCCTCCCGTCACATGACCAACAAGAAAGGTTTATACAGTTCTATGCAGCCTCTATAAGAATCCATCAGTGTGATGGTTGGAAATGATGCTAAATGCCCTGCTGGGGGTACATGTACTATTTCTTTTTTTGCTGCAAATGGTGAAGTCAAAAAGCTTTCAAATGTGTTGTATGTTCCCAAAATCAGGAGAAATCTCTTATCAGTTGCTACCATAACTGATCTTGTTCATGAAGTGAGGTTCAAGAAGACAGGTGCAGAAATTCTTGATAGTGCTGGCACAATTGTTGGCAAAGGAGAAAGAAGGAACAACCTGTATGAGCTAAGTGCTCTTACAGCCACCGCTGGAGTGGGCACAAGTAAGCTTTGGCATGAAAGGTTTGGACACATCGGATTTGTAGTGTTAAAGGAGATGCAAAAGCAAGGTATGGTTGCTCACCTACCTACAATAATTGAATTGAAGGAACCATGTGAAGCTTGTATGATGGGCAAGCAACAGAGAAAGGCATTTCCACAAGAAAGCAAGAATAGAGCACAGGCTCCTCTAGAGTTGGTGCATGCGGACTTGTGTGGTAAGATGCCTACACAGGCCCTTAGGGGATCTTCTTATTTTATGTTGATTGTCGATGACTACAGTAGGAAGATGTGGGTGTACTTCCTTCGTGATAAGGCTCAAGCTTTTGGTAAGTTTAAAGAATGGCTAAAACTTGTTGAGAATGAAACAGGGAAAAGTGTGAAGAGATTTAGAACAAATGGTGGTGGTGAGTTCAACTCAAAGGAGTTTGAAGGATTTTGCAAGAGCAAAGGGATCAAGTGTCAATTGACAACGCCTCACACACCTCAGCAAAACGATGTTGTGGAACGCAGGAATCGCACCATTGTGGAGATGGCAAGATGCATGCTAAAGGGCAAGGGATTGCCTAACCATTTTTAGGCTGAAGTTGTTAATACTGCAGTCTACATTCTAAATCGAAGCTACACAAAGGCTCTCAAGGGAAAAACACCTCATGAGGCTTAGACTGGTAAGAAACCATATGTCTCACATTTCAGAATTTTTGGATGTGAATGTTATGCACATATTCCAGATGAGAAGAGAAACAAGTTAAAACCAAAAAGCAAAAAATGTATCTTCTTGGGTTATAGTGATGAGCAGAAGGCTTACAAATTATATGACCAAGAGGCAAAGAAGATCATCGCGAGCCGTGATGTGGTGTTCAAGGAGGAGCCGCATACAGTGGAGGAGGAGAAGGCAAGTTCTTCCACTTTATCATCAAGCGAAGAAGTAGTCCACTATGAACCTGTCCCGAGAGCTATCCCTATCCTTAAGGAGGAGGAAGCATCATCTTCAGATGATGAGGAAAAAGTTCACCAACCTGACATCACCCCACTGGAAAAGCCATTGCCACGCTCGGTGAAGTAGCTCTATGACCATAATAATCCTATGCATGCATCTGTTGAGGAGAAGGCAGACGGACCAAGGAGGTCTCAGAGAATAGAGGAGCAAAGGAGGGCTTCTACTCACATAGTCAATATGGCCTTGATGGTTGAGATTATGAGAGAAGTAAAGGAGCCAACTGACTTAGAAGAAGCACTTGCAGATCCATCATGGAAGGCTGCTATGCAAGCAGAGTATGACAGCATAATGAAGAATGACACTTGGGAGCTAGTGGATCGACCAGAAAAACGGAAGGTTATTGACACCAAGTGGATCTGGAAGGTAAAGTACAAGGCTAATGGTACCTTAGAAAAGTACAAAGCTAGACTGGTTGCCCAAGGATTTTCACAAGTTGAAGGGTTTGATTTTCAAGAGTCATTTGCCCCAACTGCCAGAATGACCACTATTCGCACGATACTTGCAGTGGCTGCCCACAAGAAGTGGCCACTGTACCAAATGGATGTTAAGTCACCGTTCTTAAATGGTGACCTCAAGGAGGAGGTGTACGTGGCTCAGCCACCAGGGTTTGAGGCCCCCCATTCTGATAACAAAGTGTGTAAGCTGAAGAAGGCATTGTATGGGCTGAAACAAGCCCCCAAAGCATGGTAGCAGTGGATAGATAAGTTCTTTTTAAACCTAAACTTCAAAAGATGTGCCTCAGATGCTAACTTGTATGTTTACAGGGATGGTAAAAAGTCTGCAGTGATTGTCCTATATGTGGACGACCTTCTTATTACAAGTAACTATGAAGATATGATCAACCAAACTCGAAAGGCTTTGAGTTCTGAGTTTGAAATGACATACTTGGGCTTGCTGCACTATTGTTTGGGGATTGAAGTCTGGCAAGAGCTAGGAAAGATCTTCATCTCTCAGAAGAAGTATGCATGGGAGATCTTGAAGGCATTTGGCATGACCGAGTGCAAGGAGATAGCTACACCTATGGAAGTGAATGCAAAGTTATCCGTTGAGGATACATCAGCACTAGCAAACATTGGGAGGTATAGGAGGTTGGTTGGCAGTCTGATCTACTTGTGTAACACCAGACCAGATATCAGTTTTGATGTTGGTGATTTGAGCAGGTTCTCAAACAAGCCTCATGAGAGTCATTGGAAGGCTAGGATGCAGGTGCTCAGATACTTGAAGGAAACTCTTGACTATGGTATCACATATAGTTTCGGAACTTCTCTTGTGGGGAACTATGATTCAGATTGGGCAGGAGACATTGATTCCAGAAAGTGAGTTTTTGGTTATTGTTTCTCTTTGGGTTCAGGAATTTTCTCTTGGATTAGTAAGAAGCATCCAACAGTGGCATTGTCTTCTACCGAAGCAGAGTACAAGGCAGCTTCTTTTGCTGCATGTGAAGCTGTATGGTTGAGAAGGATTCTATGGCATATGGGAGTGCAGGATGAAGAACCAACTATGCTGAGATGTGACAATCAGAGTTGCATTGCCATTGCCAAAAATCCAGTGTTTCATGCACGCACCAAACATATAGAGATCCAGTATCACTATGTGCGTGATTTTATGGAGGATGGGATAGTGGAACTAGTCTACTATCCAATAGAGGAGAATGAAGCAGATATCTTCACCAAAGCACTTACGAAGGATCTGCTTCAAGTTCATCTTTAGAGACTCGACATTGGGCCGAGGAGATACTTCACCTATGGGTGGATATTGAGGGGGGGTGTTAGATATGATCAATGCCCCACCCTCATTAGATGCCACCAATGATCCATGGTGCTCAAAGTTGTAAGGTCCCCATTATGAGGAGAAGCCAAATGTGAGCCTGGACATTGTTTGAGTCCTGACTTCTATATCAGATGAGGTCTATGTGACGGGATGTCAAAAAGGTGGCCATTGTGGGTCTAATCTTTGGGTTAGATGGAGTGGTTAAGCTGGTAGCAACTCGAGGCGCATTGCATCGAGTTGCGGGGTAAGGGAGTTAAAAGGGGCCCCTATTGTGGGGTCCGAGGGCCACGGAAGTGGCCCCTGGCAGGGGGGGGTCCCAGGGGTGGCCCCCCTGGTGGGGGTCCGGGGGTAGCGCTCCCGGCCCGATGGTAAAGGGAATATTCCCTGGCAGACTAGTGGAGGCTCATATGGTAGGTCGGTTAGGCCAACCTAATAGCCTTCATGGGCTATAAAAGCTAAACCCTTCACAGCCATCTATCACTCATCTTTCACCCAGTCAGAGTTGTTGTTCCAGCTAGCCTTAAGCTCTTCACCTATCCTCTATCTAGATTGCCATCTAAGCTTCACACAGTGGAAGCGCACAGGTGGACAGAGCCATCTTTGTATCAGTTGTTTGGAGCTAAAGAATTTACTGATTCTCCTCTTATCTGTTGTGTACTTTCTATCTCTTTCTTAGATTCTGTTTGTTGCACCGTGTAATATTTTACAATAAGTGTCCACTCGACCAATGAGATGGGGACACTCAATCAGTACCTCCACAATGCCCACCTAAGCCACTCTCTCTAAAACTAATACAAGAGCGAGGAATAGCAACCGAACGTGGGGTCATAACATCTACATCTCCATAGCACCCCCCAAAAATGCCAAAACTACCTGCTCTATCGGTCAACCAAGGTGTCCTTGAGTGTCCCTCCCGTAGCGGTTAGTCTAGAGCGTCGACTATGCCTATTAGAGATCAAAGCATCAAACCGTAGTGAGGTACACTGTGCACAACACCCAAACGATGACCAAGAAAACTCTTGGTCTCTTTGAATCGTGCCATCTAATCCAAAAACATACACGTGAAGATCTCTTGCAACTTCCCATCTGTCATCCCTCGACTTATCCTACTCTTTGGGTATTGTCAATACTAATCTACATAGTAAAAAAACAATGTTAGCATAATCAGTGTATGGGTTTAGGTAAAGCATGATAACATAACTTTGAAAAAAGGGATGTTAATTAAAAAGACATATGCAAGTACCAGTGAATATGAATTATCAATGAACTTGACATGCGAATGCAAATGTGACTAGTCTTATAGCTCGTTGACAAGCTCTTGGCATAGCTTAGCGTACACTAGAAGGTCTATGTATAGGTCTCCACAAAAAGAGGAGTCCACTTTATTCTCAAAAAATTCTTGTAATCCCGTCCCTTCATCTACATTACTCGTGTGTGTCTTCTCTACACGCTCTTAGCCCTCCTCGATGCAAGTGCAATTCAATTTGTTCTAACTTTACCATGTCAAATATCACTCACACACACACACACACACACACACATATAGAGAGAGAGGTTGTGTGTGCTCACTATATATAGTTTTTGTGTATTTTTGTAGAGAGGGATAATAGACTAGCATCAATATGAGGCCTAGGAGAATTCAAAAAAGCATAGGGTTGCATAAGGAGCCTTTGTTGTGGCATAACCAAAGTTTTTTTTTTTGTTTTACATTTGGAGATATGCCTTATGAAATGATTATCATGGCATAAAGGGATTACAAGTTGAGGTTTCTATAAGTATCGCATAGGAGATACAAATTAGTGATGCCAACTAGCATTGCTTATCTTATAATGAATGGATTCCCCTCAATCTTGTGCAGAACACAACCCCTTGATAATGATTTTGTTTGATTTTTGTGTCATGATAGTAGAACAAAATGTGGAATATGTGGGGAGTATAGATGTTTTGTGCTAATCCAAACAGAATATTCATCATGTTTAAAGTGATGACATAAGCATTAGCTAGTGCTATGAAGGAAAAGTCTTAGCAAAATGTCCTATATGCCTTTTATGAGCCATGTAAATTTGGGATCCCACTTTGGTCAACCAAGTTGTTCCTATACTGCAAAGGTTAATGCTAGTGAATATGCTCAAGTATTATACCTATGTGGATACTTTAAGCTATGTCGCCATATCACTCATTTTGGTGAAAATATGATATATCAATAGGATGTGTTGCATGTTTGACGTACTTTGATTGTTAAGTGACTATGGAACCGTGGATGGATATTTGCAAAGAAATTGGTTGGAAGATAGCTTGCATATCAAATATCTAATAGTCATGTGTGTAGTAATAGTGTTTTTTTCCAAAATCATGTAAAGGTTTATTTGGGTAGGTAGGTTTTGGCAAGAAAGTCACATAAAGGTTCACTTGGGTCTAGAGTAGTCCCAAAAGAGTAGACATCACTGTTATGATAATACGGTCACAAGCAATTTTGTTTCTCACTTCAAACTTATCTATGTGAGCATTGAAATAATTATTTACGTTATGTTAGCTATAACAATATATCTAGACCATGCAGCACTTTGGCTGCTACGTATTGGGAGTTGCAGACTGCATCTAAGGTACTTCAAAAAATTAAAAAGTTAGTGACGAAGAAGCAAAGCACCGTACTTTCTTTTTTATCTGCTATTTCTTGCAATGAAGTAAAGAAGAGGTTCATCTTAATTTCTAGGATTTTTACATCATGCACTACTAATTTAACCATTACAGCTGGACGTAGAATACTGGCAGGCGTTACAAGCTGCATCCGAAGTCTTGAACGTTCACAGCTTGTTGCTCCTAAAGTCATCGATATTAAAAATGTAGGGTTCATTTCCAATGTACTTGTTTCTGTGAGAGCGGAATTTAGGTGACAGGAAGTGCTTAAAAATAGCTAAAAATTATGAATATCAAGGTAAAAATATTCAATGTCAAAGGCGGCGGCTCGATCTAGGACGATTTTAAGCGTCAAAGTGCTTTAAAGGCGCCCGAGCGACACTTGTTGATTTTTCATAATTTTTCAGATAGTCGTGCGGGTTGGCACGAGCTACTGGCCAATGCGGGATGCTAAGCTGGACGCCCAGGATTTTTCAGAGCTCGATTCCGAGTCCGGACGGGGAAATGGCCAAGAATTGGTCAAGATTTGAAAGGGTGGCCACAACATGGATCAAAGGGGGGGTGCCCTTTGGGGGAATTTTAACCCCCCAACCAAAAAGACATGCATTAGAGAGAATCGTGGAGAGAGAATCGTGAAGAAAACGTATGCAGACATGGCGCCGTTTTTTTCGCTAGGATGGAGAGAGGGCATCATGCCTGTTCAAAGCAACCACCATAACTAATCATTGCCCTTGCTTCCCTCCTGGATGCTGACTCTATCGCCGCCTCTCGCCCGTCAAATGATGCTCTCTTTGAAGATCTCTGATTTCAGTCTTTCTCTCTCCTCCCTCTCTCTCTTCTAAAGGCAAGTCATGCGGGAAGAAGAAGGAAGAAGAAAGAATGATGGAGGCTTGTCCGGCATGGATCGGATTGCTCCACGGGCTGGAAATGGTGATTGGTGATTGTGTTGGACATGAAGTGCTGCTGATTTTCAGATTTGCAGCCATGGACATGAAACCCGAAACACGCAAATAAGCGGTAATTCAAAATTTTCAAAGGAAATTTGAGATTCTATAGCTTTTGATTGATAAAATGTTGTTCGTGTGGGCCAAAAATTGTTTATGTTGCTGTTTTCCATGAGTTCTTGCTAGTTATAATCAGAAAATCAGAAAAATATGCATCTTGTGGTTCAAAATAATATGCTAAAACACGCAAAACATGGAAAATCAAGGGAAAATGATGGTTTTTTGGCATAAAAATGGAAAAATGAATAGGAACACCAACTAAATTTTCATTTTGCTACAAGAAGGAACTAAGGGCCACAGCCCATAACCTGTTTTGAATTTTCAGTAATTAAATAATGCAAAAAATAAGGGAAAATACAAGAAAAGGGTGGAAAAACCCTTAAAAATAGGGGAAAAATATATTTTGGGTTTCGAAAAATAAGGATAAATAAGAGCAATGTTTGTGAATGTTTGTGGGGACTGAAGCATGAGGATTTGCCTCAATTCAACCCCACCTTCTTGTTCTAGTGCGTCTTTTTCCGGTTTTTTCACATAAAATGATGGTAAAATGCCTCATAAATCTATGCAACGATGCAATATTTAAACGGGGAAGGATAGAGAAGTTGAAATATGTCTAAATGCCGTGTGAGATGATGGAAAAGTTGCTTATTTCCATGCATAACATTTAGGATGGATGATAATTAAAATTAAGAGCTTAGTAGCACGAGGATCACCTCGGTGCTAGGCCCAGGCAACGAAGCACGAATGGTAGTTGGAAATCATTAAAAGAATGGTTTTGCACTTGTGCACAATACTGTTTTGCTAAATGTTTGAGCACTAGGCATCCACCAAATGCATAGAGCATGAAAAGAATTTAAAAAAAATATCAGTGACTAGCTCCTGGACATGCATTGCAATTGGTTTATTAGAACATGACCTACGATGAGAGGCAGTGAGGTACCCATGCTGTAGGTAGACGCGGGTCCCAAAGGGGAAAGCAAGTGAGGAAAAAATGGTACACTCCTGGACACGCTTATATGGTACCTTGAGTGGAATTTTGTGCGAAATGTTTATATGTTGAGCGACGCATCGAGGGGCCAATCCCCAAGGTGTAGGAGAGTCGCAAAGGGTCGACGGCATTCAACTGTAGGAGGAACCCCATGTGTATGTGATTCGAGCCTTTTGGCTATGTGAAAGGGACTCCCTCTGAGGAGTAATATTGGGTTAGGATCAGTTGGACTACAACGTATTACAAACGCAATGTTTAGGAAGGCAGAGATTTTGATAGATGCTCCTGGCCGCGAGGCCAAGGGGTTGTCTTGTGCGTAGTGACAAGGCCCGGCTAGTGCATGAGCCAGTGCCGGCCCGTTTTTAGGTCCATCAGTGGTGCGCCTACCGGGAGCCGCTTAAAAGTGGCGGTCCTCGAATCCTGGTTTTCTAGGGACCAACTAGCAGTTTATGCCAAAGGATACTGAGATTGATCCGTTATTTATTGATAAGCATCGTCTAGCAGAAATCCAAAAGCAAGAGAGAGACGAAAGAGCTAGGCAACATGCTGAAATTTTTAGGAGATATTCCTCTAAGCGTAGCGGTACTGAACCCTTACGAGGGAGTGGATCTAGTGGTCTTAGTACCACAAGCAGTAAGTTAGGAGAAGGTGGAAGCTCTAGTGCTCCCCTTCCTTCTATAAGCCAGTCCACGTCAAGTGCGGGAGGTGTAACTCCACATCCCTTATTCCTAGTGCAAATCCAATCCTCGTCATGGCGCAGCCTATTGCAATTCCAGCAGGAACGACGGATTTGCCGGCTCTAGGGTACCCGCTACCCATTTTTAATGGGCTAGTTGAGGAAGACGCGGAACTCCACATTAGGGAGTTTCGAAAGCTGATGTTTAACTGTCGCATTCAAGAAGAAGGACATTCAATGATGTTCTTCAATATGACTCTCAAAGGAAGAGCCGCTATATGGTATCATGGTTTAGAAGCCGGAACCATATTGAATATTGATTCATTTTATGGAGCTTTTCGAAGGGAGTTTGCCCCTGAAAGGGGTGGGCAATATTGGTTGCGTGTACTCAACGTGACCCGCCAAGAACCACACGAGGATATTCGTGCTTATGCGAAGAAAATAAAAGAGGTTTTCCGTAAGTTGGACACCTCTATTCCTATTCCCGCAGCTGCCCAATTGCAATATTTCCTACATGGTTTGGACTTTAATATCCAATTGCAGTTGAGTAGTGTCCCCTTGGGGGATATAGATACTGCCATTACACGAGCACAAGAGGTGGAATCCCGACTACAAGCAGCCTATGCTTCTCGAGGCAATTCGAATATGGGTTTAGTATTAGGAAACAATATGGCAATGGCCAATGGCAGTAGTGGCCAAGGGATAGCAATGGCTAACCCTAATGGGAGAGGGAACATGATATAGAATATGCCTTTATTACCAGCTCCCCCTAGCATATCGATGCCTACGGGCAGTCAAATGGCTCCAAATGGTGGAGGCCAGGCGGTCAATTCTAACACCATACCTGTGGCTCAACAACCAGTGCCTAATCAAATTGTTAGGCCGATGGAACGACATGGTAATGACCAAGGCTATGAGTCGAGTTCTTCCAATGTTCTTGGCGAGGTTAAGGACATGATGAAGCATTATACCGACATGATTACAGAGCAGTATCGACAAATAGCCATTGATGTCAACTTCCTTAAAAAACAACAAAATTTGATAGGAAGTAGATACCCAGAGGAGGGTGCACCGTCGAGGTTTAGTTGCAAATGGTGTGGTGGGAAGCACTATCCAAGAAATTGCCCAAATGTTAAGTGCGACATTTGTGGAAAATCCGGCCATTTAGCAGCTACTTGCTGGAGTAATATCAGTTCCCTCCAGCGAGGAAGTCGGCAACCAGGGCCTGTTAATCATCGTGCCCAAGGAAATGATTCCCAGCGAGAGGACGGGCCTAAACAAATACTTCAACGACCAAAGACTACAGTGGAGGAGCTACCAAGTGGTAGTGGGGTTAGTTTGATTGAGGCTGTATACGTTAATGATGCTGAAACCTCTAATTTGTGAGCTATTCTTACAAGAGGTCAAAAGGGTAGAGAAGCCAACAAGGATAAGCCTGTCGACGGAAACCCTAAACAAGGTGACAAAGGAACGCAAGTTTTGGATCCTTCCATGGAAGGGGGACCTTTGAAGCCCGTGGAGAGTAAAGCCGATGTTAAGAAGGATAAAGAACCAAAGAAGAAGGTGAAAGTTAAAAAGGAGGCATTAAAGCCAGTTCAACGACCGAAAGAGCGGATGGTTTGGCGTGAAAAGCGAGCTCTATCAAACTATCATGAATTTGATTTAGCGAGCTCTCTTTGTGAAGTCAAACCGGATGTGAATCTCTTACAACTTATTAAGATTTCCCCAGGAGTACGCAAGGAATTTAGAAAGTTCCTACGTACTGGGTATATCATAGAACCTTTGGGTATTGCGCGAGTTGGTAATGACTGGTTCGAGCATGCTGAGAAGCATTGCCCAAGGGTTGCAGCCTATGTCGATGGAATATTAGTAGATTATGCCATTGTCAACACGGGATCATCTGTTAACATTATGAGTTCTGAACTGATGGAAAGGTTGGGTCTTGCGATCCAGAAAGATACCTCCACAATTCTCAGAATGACAAATGATAGTTTGAGACAGCCGAAAGGCTGCATTACTAAGGTCCATGTCACTGTTGCAAATGTAGAATGCATGTTGGACTTTAGGGTGATTCGTTTTGCAGGCCGTCCAAGTTACCAAGTATTACTCGGACGACCTTGGATCTTGCAAGCGGACTGCCAAGTGGATATACCCGCCGGTCGACTAATATTCGGCAGAGGTGCCCAGCGTGTGGTGGTTGATGCTTATCCTGAGTCCCCGCAGAGTGAGAGAGCTCCTCTATCTTCTACAGAATTGGAGACATTAGAAGATTTATCTGCCAGTGAGACATCATCGAGTGATGAGTCCAAAGAAGGATCCACCACGGAAGACATCTATCAGATCACTTTGAACGAGCCGATAGAGGCCCAAGATCGTATAAGAGATGCAGATGTTATCGAGCTAGACCTTGGTACGCCTGATGATTCGCGGCCAATCAAATTAGGTTCTATGCTCAGTTCAGCAGAAAGGGAGGACTATGTGGCCTTGATCCAGGAATTCCGTGATATCTTTGCCTGGAGTTATGATGAGTTGAGAGGCATCCCTCCTAGTCTTGCTGTTCATACAATTCCGTTGAAAGAGGGCAGTCGTCCTGTACGGCAGAAAGTAAGGCGTATGCCTTTCGAACTGAGGGATGGCATGTTTGAAGAGTTAGAGAAGCTTCGAAAAGCGGGTTTGATTTTTCCTGTTCAACACACGGAATGGTGTTCGCCAGTTGTGATTAGAAAGAAGAATAATAATCAAATCCGTTTATGTGTAGACTTTAGGGAGCTGAATAAGCAGACAGTTAAGGACTACTACTCGTTGCCATTTATTGACCAGATTTTGGATCAATTAGCGGGTAGGGAGATATATTCGTTTATGGATTACTTTGCAGGATACAATCAAATGGCAATTGCAAAAGAGGATAAGTTGAAAACAACTTTTATCACTGTATTTGGTACTTTTGCGTACCATGTGATGGCCTTTGGTTTATGCAATGCACCTGGTTCGTGGCAACGAACAGCAGATAAGACATTCGGTGACATATCCCCTGAAGAGTTGAAGGTGTTTATTGATGACTTAGGGGCCGCCACCGTGAGAGAGAGGCAGTTGAGCATTTTAAGAAAATGCTTTGAGTGCTGTAGACAATTTTGCATCACCCTAAACCCACGGAAGTGTGTTTTTGGAGTACCTTATGGGCTATTGCTGGGTCATGTGGTCAATTCGGTAGGAATTGCGACAGACCCCGAGAAGGTTAAAGTTATAGTTGCCATGGGTCCACCACGCACTCCGAAAGAATTTCATAGCTTTCTGTCCTCGGTTGGTTATTACCATAGATTCATAAACGCCTTGGCAGAAAGAACGTTGCCGCTTACAAATTTATTGTCCTTTAGCTGTTCGTTTGTATGGGGTGACCCTTGTAAGGTAGCATTCGAGGATGTGAAACAAGAGCTAGCAAGAGCGCCCGTTTTAAAAGCACCTAAAAGAGGAGAGGTGTTCTATATATTCTCAGCGGCCACCATGTATAGTATCAGCTGCTGTTTAGCCCAAATTTGGGAAGAGAAGTGGTACCACCCGATTGCTTTTGCTAGCCAGAAGCTGGGGATATCCGAAATCAACTATACCCACATGGAGAAGCTGTGTCTAGCGATGGTCTTTGGGACCAAGAAATTCAGGCATTATATTCTCTATGAGAAAGTCGTGCTTTATACGAAGGCGGAGGGACTTCGATTATTGATGAATAAGCTACAGCCGCCTGATCGTCTAGCAAAGTGGTTGATCACTTTGCAGGAATTTGATTATGAAATCAGGAGTAAGCCACCAAGGTTGCAAGGCATCGTGGAATGTCTTGTGGACTTTGGGGAGCCAAAAGATTCTGTGGCTGAAGGTAGTGACATGGAGTTGTTATTTAAAATAGATACGGCATCTATTCCCTCCTGGTATGCTGCAATAACGTATTATTTATCAACAGGAGAGGCGGGATCCGAATTATCTAAAGCTGAGAGAAGGAAAATTAAGCAGCAAGCATTAAAGTTTGCTTTGATCGCAGGTACATTATATCGGCAAGGGGTTGATGATATCTATCGCCGGTGTGTGATGCCTGACGAGGTGCCATTCATTTTGGAAGAGTGCCATGATTCTGCTTGTGGTGGCCATTTTGCTGGACGGCTTACAACACAAAAGGCTTTAAGAGCAGGTTATTGATGGCTTGCCATTTTCCAGGATGCGTTTGCGTATGTTAAGAGATGCAATATTTGCCAACCACATGATAGTCGAGAGAATAGGAAACGACCACTCACCCCTATTATGGCAATACTTCCATTTGAGAAGTGGGGAATAGACTTTGTGGGTCCTATTACTCCGTCATCGACTACACAAAAGAGGTACATCATTGTAGCAACTGACTACTTCACAAAGTGGTCAGAAGCACGTGCAACAAGGAAAGATGATACTAAAGAAACTGCTAGTTTCCTTTTAGAGCAGATAATATGCCGGTTTGGTCCGCCGAAAGAATTAGTGTCGGACCGCGGAACACATTTCCTGAATAAGGTTCACCAACCTGACATCACCCCACTGGAAAAGCCATTACCACGCTGGGTGAAGCAGCTCTATGACCATAATAATCCTATGCCTGCATCTGTTGAGGAGAAGGCAGACGGACCAAGGAGGTCTCAGAGAATGGAGGAGCAAAGGAGGGCTTCTACTCACATAGTCAATATGGCCTTGATGGTTGAGATTATGAGAGAAGTAAAGGAGCCAACTGACTTAGAAGAAGCACTTGCAGATCCATCATGGAAGGCTGCTATGCAAGCAAAGTATGACAGCATAATGAAGAATGACACTTGGGAGCTAGTGGATCGACCAGAAAAACGGAAGGTTATTGGCACCAAGTGGATCTGGAAGGTAAAGTACAAGGCTAATGGTACCTTAGAAAAGTACAAAGCTAGACTGGTTGCCCAAGGATTTTCACAAGTTGAAGGGTTTGATTTTCAAGAGTCATTTGCCCCAACTGCCAGAATGACCACTATTCGCACGATACTTGCAGTGGCTGCCCACAAGAAGTGGCCACTGTACCAAATGGATGTTAAGTCAGCGTTCTTAAATGGTGACCTCAAGGAGGAGGTGTACGTGGCTCAGCCACAGGGTTTGAGGCCCCCCATTCTGAGAACAAAGTGTGTAAGCTGAAGAAGGCATTGTATGGGCTGAAACAAGCCCCCAAAGCATGGTAGCAGCGGATAGATAAGTTCTTTTTAAACCTAAACTTCAAAAGATGTGCCTCAGATGCTAACTTGTATGTTTACAGGGATGGTAAAAAGTCTGCAGTGATTGTCCTATATGTGGACGACCTTCTTATTACAAGTAACTATGAAGATATGATCAACTAAACTCGAAAGGCTTTGAGTTCTAAGTTTGAAATGACATACTTGGGCTTGCTGCACTATTGTTTGGGGATTGAAGTCTGGCAAGAGCCAGGAAAGATCTTCATCTCTCAGAAGAAGTATGCATGGGAGATCTTGAAGGCATTTGGCATGACCGAGTACAAGGAGATAGCTACACCTATGGAAGTGAATGCAAAGTTATCCGTTGAGGATACATCAGCACTAGCAAACATTGGGAGGTATAGGAGGTTGATTGACAGTCTGATCTATTTGTGTAACACCAGACCAGATATCAGTTTTGCTGTTGGTGTTTTGAGCAGGTTCTCAAACAAGCCTCATGAGAGTCATTGGAAGGCTGGGATGCGGGTGCTCAGATACTTGAAGGAAACTCTTGACTATGGTATCACATATAGTTTCGGAACTTCTCTTGTGGGGAACTATGATTCAGATTGGGCAGGAGACATTGTTTCCAGAAAGTGAGTTTCTGGTTATTGTTTCTCTTTGGGTTCAGGAATTTTCTCTTGGATTAGTAAGAAGCATCCAACAGTGGCATTGTCTTCTACCGAAGCAGAGTACAAGGCAGCTTCTTTTGCTGCATGTGAAGCCGTATGGTTGAGAAGGATTCTATGGCATATGGGAGTGCAGGATAAAGAACCAACTATGCTGAGATGTGACAATCAGAGTTGCATTGCCATTGCCAAAAATCCAGTGTTTCATGCACGCACCAAACATATAGAGATCCAGTATCACTATGTGTGTGATTTTATGGAGGATGGGATAGTGGAACTAGTCTACTATCCAATAGAGGAGAATGAAGCAGATATCTTCACCAAAGCACTTACGAAGGATCTGCTTCAAGTTCATCTTTAGAGACTCGACATTGGGCCGAGGAGATACTTCACCTATGGGTGGATATTGAGGGGGGGTGTTAGATATGATCAATGCCCCACCCTCATTAGATGCCACCAATGATCCATGGTGCTCAAAGTTGTAAGGTCCCCATTATGAGGAGAAGCCAAATGTGAGCCTGGACATTGTTTGAGTCCGGACTTCTATATCAGATGAGGTCTATGTGACGGGATGTCAAAAAGGTGGCCATTGTGGGTCTAATCTTTGGGTTAGATGGAGTGGTTAAGCTGGTAGCAACTCGAGGCACATTGCATCGAGTTGTGGGGTAAGGGAGTTAAAAGGGGCCCCTATTGTGGGGTCCGAGGGCCGCGGAAGTGGCCCCTGGCTGGGGGGGGTCCCAGGGGTGGCCCCCCTGGTGGGGGTCCAGGGGTAGCGCCCCCGGCCCGATGGTAAAGGGAATATTCCCTGGCGGACTAGTGGAGGCTCATATGGTAGGTCGATTAGGCCAACCTAATAGCCTTCGTGGGCTATAAAAGCTAAACCCTTCACAGCCATCTATCACTCATCTTTCACCCAGTCAGAGTTGTTGTTCCAGCTAGCCTTAAGCTCTTCACCTATCCTCTATCTAGATCGCCATCTAAGCTTCACACAGTGGAAGCGCACGGGTGGACAGAGCCATCTTTGTATCAGTTGTTTGGATCTAAAGAATTTACTGATTCTCCTCTTATCTGTTGTGTACTTTCTATCTCTTTCTCAGATTCTGTTTGTTGCACCGTGTAATATTTTACAATAAGTGTCCACTCGACCAATGAGATGGGGACACTCAATCAGTACCTCCACAATGCCCACCTAAGCCACTCTCTCTAAAACTAATACAAGAGCGAGGAGTAGCAACCGAACGTGGGGTCATAACATCTACATCTCCATAGCACCCCCCAAAAATGCCAAAACTACCTGCTCTATCGGTCAACCAAGGTGTCCTTGAGTGTCCCTCCCGTAGCGGTTAGTCTAGAGCGTCGACTATGCCTATTAGAGATCAAAGCATCAAACCGTAGTGAGGTACACTGCGCACAACACCCAGACGATGACCAAGAAAACTCTTGGTCTCTTTGAATCGTGCCATCTAATCCAAAAACATACACGTGAAGATCTCTTGCAACTTCTCATCTGTCATCCCTCGACTTATCCTACTCTTTGGGTATTGTCAATACTAATCTACATAGTAAAAAAACAATGTTAGCATAATCAGTGTATGGGTTTAGGTAAAGCATGATAACATAACTTTGAAAAAAGGGATGTTAATTAAAAAGACATATGCAAGTACCAGTGAATATGAATTATCAATGAACTTGACATGCGAATGCAAATATGACTAGTCTTATAGCTCGTTGACAAGATCTTGGCATAGCTTAGCGTACACTAGAAGGTCTATGTATAGGTCTCCACAAAAAGAGGAGTCCACTTTATTCTCGAAAAATTCTTGTAATCCCGTCCCTTCATCTACATTACTCGTGTGTGTCTTCTCTACACGCTCTTAGCCCTCCTCGATGCAAGTGCAATTCAATTTGTTCTAACTTTACCATGTCAAATATCACTCACACACACACACACACACACACATATAGAGAGAGAGGTTGTGTGTGCTCACTATATATAGTTTTTGTGTATTTTTGTAGAGAGGGATAATAGACTAGCATCAATATGAGGCCTAGGAGAATTCAAAAAAGCATAGGGTTGCATAAGGAGCCTTTGTTGTGGCATAACCAAAGTTTTTTTTTTGTTTTACATTTGGAGATATGCCTTATGAAATGATTATCATGGCATAAAGGGATTACAAGTTGAGGTTTCTATAAGTATCGCATAGGAGATACAAATTAGTGATGCCAACTAGCATTGCTTATCTTATAATGAATGGATTCCCCTCAATCTTGTGCAGAACACAACCCCTTGATAATGATTTTGTTTGATTTTTGTGTCATGATAGTAGAACAAAATGTGGAATATGTGGGGAGTATAGATGTTTTGTGCTAATCCAAACAGAATATTCATCATGTTTAAAGTGATGACATAAGCATTAGCTAGTGCTATGAAGGAAAAGTCTTAGCAAAATGTCCTATATGCCTTTTATGAGCCATGTAAATTTGGGATCCCACTTTGGTCAACCAAGTTGTTCCTATACTGCAAAGGTTAATGCTAGTGAATATGCTCAAGTATTATACCTATGTGGATACTTTAAGCTATGTCGCCATATCACTCATTTTGGTGAAAATATGATATATCAATAGGATGTGTTGCATGTTTGACATACTTTGATTGTTAAGTGACTATGGAACTGTGGATGGATATTTGCAAAGAAATTGGTTGGAAGATAGCTTGCATATCAAATATCTAATAGTCATGTGCGTAGTAATAGTGTTTTTTTCCAAAATCATGTAAAGGTTTATTTGGGTAGGTAGGTTTTGGCAAGAAAGTCACATAAAGGTTCACTTGGGTCTAGAGTAGTCCCAAAAGAGTAGACATCACTGTTATGATAATACGGTCACAAGCAATTTTGTTTCTCACTTCAAACTTATCTATGTGAGCATTGAAATAATTATTTACGTTATGTTAGCTATAACAATATATCTAGACCATGCAGCACTTTGGTTGCTACGTATTGGGAGTTGCAGACTGCATCTAAGGTACTTCAAAAAATTAAAAAGTTAGTGACTAAGAAGCAAAGCACCGTACTTTCTTTTTTATATGCTATTTCTTGCAATGAAGTAAAGAAGAGGTTCATCTTAATTTCTAGGATTTTTACATCATGCACTACTAATTTAACCATTACAGCTGGACGTAGAATACTGGCAGGCGTTACAAGCTGCATCCGAAGTCTTGAACGTTCACAGCTTGTTGCTCCTAAAGTCATCGGTATTAAAAATGTAGGGTTCATTTCCAATGTACTTGTTTCTGTAGATTGCATAAGGCCCTTGAAGTGTCTCTATTGCCTAGCTCCTCCATCCATCTAGCTAGATTCCTTTCCTATGTTCGCCAAATATTCTATCTGGTAGTGTGATCAATCTCAAGAAACAGTGCACTCATCATCGTACAGATACTGTGAGTTCAAGTGTCTAAGCATGAGGTATATAAGTGGACCGTAGGGTAACGAGGAGAAGTGAGTCTCTTGGAATGAATATATATATATATATAGAGAGAGAGAGAGAGAGTGTGTGTGTGTGTGTGTGTGTGTGTGTGTGCTAGGTTCGCTTAAACACTAGCTGGAACACATCAAGAAGTGTTCGACCGGCACGTGTAATAAACCCAAGTAATTAGTAAGGACCCGACAACGATACTTGAGTTGATCGCGGTGTCTAGAGGTGCTATGAAGGCATCCTCCCAAGTGATTAATCAGTTCAACATGTGGGTCCACGGCCTGAATGACGTGAAGGACAAGGTAAACTGACTACATATCTCAATGGTGATCACACGATATCGTACCGCTACGCGCACAGCGCGTGAAAAAATCGAGTGTGGTCGCTCTTATTTATCTAGAGAGTCAATGCTATATTAGTCATTAATGTCAATCTCCTTAGTTTGGATGGTCCAAAAATATTAGATTTTTTTACAAGTTTAGCCAATTATTTATATTTTAGATATTATCGCTTATAAAAATCCATAAAACTATAGACAACTTCTAGATTAGAATGACATGTAAAAGAAAGCATGTAGCTTTCAGCCAATTTGAGAGGATTTTATGTAAAAACGAGGATTGGCAAAATCGGGCAACTCCCGATCGTTGTTTTTAGGCAGTGAGCAACACTCCGAAGTGGGAGATGGAGTGATCTTTTTGGCCAGAATTTTGGCCAGATGTGGTGGTATTTTAACCCCCTTTTAGAGCCAATGGAAGCATCAGTTTGGCAATTTGAGCAGCATAGAGGAAGGTATTATTTTATGTACATTTTTTTCTACAAGAGATTTATCTTCTCATAATGCATAAATAAATTGGCAGGCTTCACCTCTGTGAGTATTCTTCTACATTTTCTATTTATTTCTATGAGTATTCTCCTATGTCTTCTATTTCTTTCTGTCTACTCCTCTCCCTGAATCTCCCTTCACCCTGTTGTCTCTTACCCCCTCCATAGACTTTCGACCCCAAATACTCCGATAGTGGTGAACCTATCCTGAAAGTTGGCAGTAGAGGTGTGTAAAGATGGGGGATTCTGCTGGATTAAGTGGTGGTGATGTTTTACAACAGATGATTGGTTTTTTACAGCAACAACAATAGCAATAATTGTTGTTACAACAACAGACGCAAACTCGGCAGGAAGCAGAAAGAATTGATTTCTTAGCTGTGAATGCATTACAGGCAGTGGGACAAGAATTGAAGCAGTTTAAAGGTAAAAATGTTTTGGCCTTCATCCAATTATGTGAAGAAAAGATGTTGTTTCATGGGGTACCACAGTATGCATGAAGTCAATATTTCTCATGTTTGGTCATGCATGCATTGCATGATTGGATCGATGAGTTACATAGAAGAGATACTGATTGGGCATCTTTTAAGAAAGCTTTGAGAGAAGAGTTTTTCTTGGAAGATGTAGGATTGGTAACTAAAAAGACATTTATAGATTGGATTGAAAAGCCCAGGGTTAGTTGCTACAACTTTACTTTGTGAATTTGAAAGTCGATATGCGCAGTTGGATGCGGATGAGCAGCAATCATTGGAGAGTCAGAAAATTGATTTGTTTCTGAAGGTTGTAGATCTTGTTTTGCAGGAGAAGCTAACTGATCATTTAGAAGATGCCTCTTTTGAAACGGGAGTGAAGTTAGATTGGGCCAATGTAACTGAGGCAGTGCATATGCTGGTAAAGAGAGAGTAGATGAAATTAAGATGGGGTACATGCACCACACTTGCTAGCGCTCAAAAGGGGACTGAAATTGCAACCAAGGCGCCTGTAGCTATGGTGGAACAATCGGCTATACATGTTGGTCTGGTTCTTAAAAGTGATGTTGTGGATGAGTTAATCAAAGGCATGCGTGATTTGAGACTGAATTTGATAGAAATCTATGCAAAGGTCAAAAAGTTAAATGTCAAGGTAGAAGAGAAGGGTCACGCAACAGCCTAAAGGCTGTATAGAGAAGGATACAAGAGGAGATGCATTTGGTGTGAGAGTTTATAGCATGAAAAGTGAGATTATATAGCCTATTGTGAAGTGAAAGCAAAAAGGTTAGGCTTTTGGAAAGATGGAAAAATACATGCAAACAAAACTAGACTTCCAATAGAGCCAAATTTTGGAAATGGTGGCATGCAGAAGAGATTGGAAGATTTGGCTGCAAGGACAACGTTTGTTATCATAGATGCAGCCACATATGGGTTGAGAATTGAGAGGGCTGATGAAGCTCATAAAGGAGGCATGATTGAAGCAAAATCTTGCATTTGGATGCAAGCATTAAATTTCATGGAAAAGGGAAAAATAGCAAAGTCTAAATTGGCTTATGCAAGTCAGAGTATATGAGGAAGAACAGGATGGAGTGCACCAGTGGATTCATTTTCAGCCTATGCTTATTTGGTTGAGGTTCATAATCAAAAAGCTCTTGTGAAAGAAAATAGAAGAAGAGATAAGGACATTACTGGTCCTTCCTCTTCAGGTCCATCTAAATGCATAACATGAAGTAAAATGGAGCATAAGAAATAGGCTGAAAAAGCCATACCTGAGTATGTTATGTAGGATGCATCTCAAGAGAAGAAACAAGAAGGGAAGAAAAGAGGCAAGCAGCCAGGTTATAGGTTGCGATCGGATCTTGAGACTTCCACAAACCTTAAAAAAGTCTTGGAATATTGCATACTTGATAGTAGAGTGGAATTCACATTTGGCAAAGTTCTTCGAATTGCAAAGCATGATACAATCATTGATATGTTGAAACCAAAAAGACAGTTTGATGGTGAAGTTTTGCAAGCATTGATGTAGGTTGACAAAGATATAGAGAAACATCTTCAGAGGGAATATAATAATGCATGTCATGGTGTTTTGGAATAGGTTGATGCTGAAAATGGGCCAAATGGGGGTATAGATAGCAAGCTTGTGGCTGAAAATGGTAGCATGGGTAGCACAAAGCATCGAGAGAAGGCTATATATAACAGGGATGTCTATCAACAAGCACATGAAAAGAAAATGCTCATTTTATTCCAAGCAGTCACTATTCACGAACACATTGGGATCATGCTACAACAGAGACAATTGTTAAAGTGGGAGAAAGAGAGATGCCTTGCATAGCTCTCTTGGATCATGGTTTCGAAATCAATGTTATGACGCACAGCTTGTATGAGAATGAAGGTTGGCTGCTTGGATATAGATCTGGCATGGTGCATAGGAGCAGCAAACAATTCATCAAGGGATCTTTATGCGGCTTGTCCGAATGTACCCATGACTATTGGAGATGTTAGGGATGCATATCATTTTTTTCTGTAGGATTCATGTAGTTATCTGGTGATTTTGGGGCAGCTCTATATTACAGAATCAAGGCTAGAAACAAAAGCCTTGGATGATGGTTCTTCATATGCTCGGGTTCGGAGTAAAGACAATACAAAGAGGGTATATTTCTCACTGCTTGTGTGAAACATCCTCGCAATCGGGATAGGCTACGAGATAATCCTATGCCACCTAATGCATAAGAGTTTAAGGGTTTTTAGACAACTTTCTGTAAGTGGAGGCTATGGCAATGCCTCTAGAAAGATAAGTATACCTCCAAGAAAGGGGGAAACTGTGTTTGTGTCTAGATTACAAGAATGGACAACATGTAGTCTTAGTAGTTTTAAGAATATTTCAGCCATGTGCGGGGCTGAAAAGAAATATGTAGGATGGGTCGAAAAATAACTGAAGACACATGGTTTGATGGCTACAAGTGAAGGTATTTCAAGGCTATTTTCAAGGCTAGTTGATGTTGATACAGTGGCTGAAATTTTTGTAGCAATTAATGCTAAAAATAGAGAGAAAAAGAAATTATTTATATTGACACTTTACAGATGTGTGAACTTATTCAAGAGTTTGTTAAGCACAAACATGAGAATATGGGAGAAGAGGTAGAAGATGAAGACATTGACATGGCAGAGGATAATTCTTCTGACACTATAAATCCATAAGACTTTAGCACATGCCAGAAGATGTGCATGTTAGGAGGGGGTGGATGTCGTGCCACTATGCACACACCGTGTGAAAAACTCTAGAGTGCAGCTTTCTTATTGATTTAGAGAGTCAATGCTATATTAGTCAGTAATGTCAGTGTCCGTCCAAAAATATTGGATTTTTGGACAAGTTTAGCCAATTTTGACATTTTAGATATTATCTCTTGTAAGACAAATTCTAGACTAGGATTTTATGTAAAAAGGACGATTGGCGAGATCGTGCAACGCATGATCATTGTTTTCAGGCAGTGAAAAACACTTTGAAGTGGGAGATGAAGAAGGAGTGATCTGACAGAATTCTTTTCAGGTGTGCTAGTATTTTACCCCCCTTTCGAAGCCAATGGAAGCATAAGATTGGCAATCTAAGAAGCATAGATAAAGGTATTATTTTATGTTTATTTTTATCTACAAGAGATTTATCTTCTCATAATGCAAAAATAAATTGGCATGCTTCACCTCTATTGTAATATTTCCATCATGAGAATATTTCTAAACCCACGTGATAGTCATGCAAGGAATTCCATCATCCAAAAATTACGCCAATGATGTGATTTTCGAATGTCACACTACGTATCTTAATCTCTGCTTGCATAAACGAGTTAATCGAATTTACATGGGAACCTCCTCCTAGAAAGCCAAAAGGATAAACCTTTAGATTAAAGGAAAAAATTTTTTATTACTTCCTTTTTTCTTTTCTTTCCTCCCAGCGACTGTCATGCTGGAGGGAAGGGGAATAGCAAGGATGACTAAGCATCCTTGCTGGGGATCATAGGATGGGTTAGGCCCATGCACCAGCCGCGTGGAGAGGGGAGGTACCTCTCCCCCTCCCATATAAACCCTGTGGGAGGCAGAGGGAAGAGAGAGAGACGGCGCCCTTCACCCTGTCGAAGCCAGGAGCTGTGTGAGAAGGGATGATGCAGCAGAATGATCATCATCATCAAAAAGAATAACAAGAACGATGACCTAGAGTTACGTCTTACCCGATTTACGTTGTTTTAGGGGAACGGAATGGGACTATGCCTTATGGCAAAGAGGTTGAGCTTTGCATCCCTCTCGTTTCCCATTCTCCTTGAACCAAGTGCAGCGTGAATCCGCTTCGGACCTGGCGTTTCTGCGTAAAGTAGATCGCTCGGGTCTGACGCTAGTTGCTGTTAGCTAGTAACCTATTAGGAAAACCCTAATTCCAGTCGATCCTAAATGGAAACGGCCAGGATACTTCCGCTACGTGGCAGACGCGGGAAGAACTAGATCGCAAAACCCGTAACATTCCATGGGAGTGTCGGGTGGAGCTTTCTAGACATCCTTTCCGATGGACTGCTAAGACGTGTCCTGGATGATACTAGGGGACACGTTACAATTGGTATCAGAGTCGACCAACAACGGAATTGTTTTTATGAGATCACAATAAAAATGAAGTAAAGAAATTGTTGTTGTCCAAACATTTCCTCATCTTCAATACTGTCTTGCAGAACTATGAAGCGTGGAACAAGTTTTTGGTGTTCCGGGTCATGTTTATGACTGCAATGCATTCTCCGCATTATAGACAAAGAGTTGGGATGATGAACATCCTGGAGCAGATTTATAATCCATCACCTTTATATATAGAACGAAGATGGACTGGGTCTTCAGAAATCTACTACATAGCTGCCCACCGGTTCGCTTATCTACAGACCAACCTAAAGAGGATCAAGTGGTTGGAAGACTTGAAAGTCGTGAAGCTGTTCATTTTTGTGGAAGCTCATGTAAATTCGACTTTACACATTCAAGGTCGGAGGGTTGAAATGAACTCATATGTATATGAGGAAGTAACCCGTGTAATCCCAGCCGACAGGATTAAGGTGTTGGGCCGCCATGAGAAGTATGGATTCCAACGAAAAGGATATCCTGAACTTCCAATGAATTATCGATTCCTAAATATCCATGACCCAAAACCCTACTATTACACAGTTCCTGTAGACAAATGCAATACAACGTTGTTCTCCCCAAACTGAATGTAATGATTGGATTATCATCATACGAGATGTTGTATAAGGCTACGCCCATGTAAATACAAATAAGGACTTCTTTTATCAATATCCGACTGTGCATCAGAGTTGTTAAAAAAGTTAAGTAGCTTCATGATTTACGAGATAGCTGAACTAAAGATAAGCTAATGTCAATTATCATATAATAACGTTAAGAAAACTTTTATCCAGGCACAACCCCAGGTACAGGTTCCAAATTCGCCTCCTACATCAAGTACTGCTGTGATCCAGGAGAAGAAGTTCCTCCTCAAACAGATAAAGCCACCCGAGTTTGACGGGAGAGGCAGATTCGTCCAGTCTGATGCTGAAATTTGGATTGAATCTATGGAGGATTACTTTGAAGCAGCTGGTACTGCACCTACCAATCAGGCCATGCTCGCCAAATTAAAACTCACCGGCGAAGCTAGACTATGGTGGAAACAATGGTGCAGGGATCAAGGGACTTCAGAGGGGTCCGTTACCTGGGAGAAGTTAAAGAAAGCCGTGCAGGGGAGGTATTTGCCACCTGCATATCGTACACAAAAAATGAATGAGTTCTATGAGCTAAAACAGCTAGGACTCACCCTTGATGCATACTACTCTAAATTTGTCTCACTTTTAAAGTATGCACCACAAATGGACATGACGCAGCAGGTGTCCAAATTTTGTGTGGGCTTAAATCCACCTGTAAATACCCGTCTCGAATCTATGCATCCGTCAGATCTTCAGGATGCACTCATTCGAGCGGCGCCTATAATTCAGGAAGTGCAAGCTAGACCAAGGGGTAACAAAAATTGGTCCTATAGCGAACCGAACAGAGGAGCATTCAAACCCCAAGTTAAGAGAGTTCAAGGTCACAATTAGGGACAAAGGAAGAAAGCAAGGACAAATAACGTCAACAACTTTGTTCCTACTCACAGTAATGGCCGAAACCGCCGATGTTTCCACTGCAACGAACTCAGTCACTTCAAAAGGCAATGTCCCAAGCTCAGCGAGGGACATCATCAAGGTGCAGGCCGCGGTCAAGGAGCCGCCACCCGTGGAAGAGGAAGAACTGCCTGCATTACCAATAGGCAAAGATGCAAAGCAGAAGAAGAGGAAGATCCGACTATGGAAACAGAATTCGAAAGAGCGACAGTCCATGCCGCTTTACACAAGAAGGGGCCGAATCGCCAGTTCTCGGTGATTCAAACACCGTCGGACTATCAAGGTAAAGGTTTCAAAACCTTGATTGATTGTGGCAGTACACATTCCTTTATCTCACCAGCATGTGCAAAAAGATTAGGAATAGCCACAGTAGAAGCACCTACCCTACTTGTGGAATTGGCAAACGGTCGTGAGGTAACTTGTACCAGGCAAACTGCTAAGGAAGAATTCTTTCTGGGAGGAAAGAAAACCTCAGTCAAATTCAGAGTCATGAATTTAGGTATCCATGAGTGTCTACTCGGGATGGATTGGCTTAAGCCTAACGACGCCCACATCCACTGCGGAAAGGGTCGAGTTTCCTTTCGAAACTCTGAAAGGGAGTTTGTTACAACTCAAGGTGAGGCAGGAGTGCCAAGAATCCAATTAGCCAAAGTGTCGCGGATCATAAAAGGAGTCAGCAAAGGATTACCCGTTTACCTGATCAAACTCAACAAGTTAGATCAAAAGCAAGAGTCTCATGAAAGACCTTCTTGGCTAAAGGAATACGCTGACGTATTCCCTGAGGAATTGATTGAACTTCCGCCGCCAAGAGAAGTTGATCATGAAATAAGGCTAGTGCCTGGAGCTGCGCCAATTGCAAAGAGACCTTATAGAATGTCCATACCGGAAGCTATTGAGTTGAAGGAACAACTCAAGCAACTATTAGATCAGGGTTACATCCGGCCTAGCAACTCACCATGGGGAGCTCCAGTACTATTCCAGAAAAAGAAAGATGGGACACTTCGACTATGTATTGATTACCGTGGGTTGAATCAATCAACAGTCAAGAACAAGTATTCTATTCCTAGAATAGATGAGCTTCTTGATCGCCTTCAAGGTGCAAAGATCTTCTCCAAGATTGATCTCAGATCAAGCTACTATCAAATAAGGATCAAGGAAGAAGATATTCCAAAAACGGCCTTCAATACAAGATATGGGCACTTTGAGTTCTTGGTTATGTCATTCGGGCTTACAAATGCACCTGCCACCTTCAATAGATTAATGCAGGATATTTTTAGACCATATCTTGATGATTTCGTACTTGTCTTCTTTGATGACACTTTAGTCTATTCTAAACAGGAAGAAGATCATGAACCTCAACTACGGATTGTCCTTGAGACAATGAGGTCTCATAAGCTGTATGCAAAAATGAAGAAGTGTGCATTCTTCAAGCGTCAGATTGAATATCTGGGATTCATAGTATCATCAGAGGGAATATCAGTAGACCCAGCCAAAGTCAAGGATGTGCTTGAATGGCCAATACCAATATCCGTTAAAGAAATATGTAGCTTTCTTGGCTTGACAGGATGATATAGGGTCTTTATCAAAAACTATGCTTTGATTGCAGCACCTCTTACAGACTTACTAAAGAAGTAGACTTCTATTACATGGTCAACTCCCGAACAAAATAGTTTCGACAAATTAAAGAAAAGTTTGGTATCAGCACCTATTCTAAAACTCCCTGACCTCAACAAGGAGTTCGAGGTAGTAACTGATGCCAGCATTTTTGCCTTGGGGTGTGTACTTATGCAGGAAGGTCATCCAGTAGCATACTCTTCAAGGAAATTGAAGAGTCATGAAAAGAATTATGCCACGCATGATCTGGAATTATTAGCTGTCATCCATGCTCTAAAGCTTTGGAGACACTACCTGTTGGGTAACAAGTTTACTCTAGTAACCGATCATAAGAGTCTCAAATGGATTTTTACCCAGAACGAGCTCAACATGAGGCAACGACGGTGGATTGAAGTATTGGAGGAGTATGATTTTGAAATCAAGTACCGGCCAGGAAAAGAAAATGTAGTTGCCGATGCACTCAGTCGCAAGGCATTCCTAAATTCCCTAATCTTGCAGAATCCATCAACGGCCAGATCTCTGGCTACAAAGGTATCTATGCCAAGCAACCCTATACTGGAACTAGCTAGAGAGGAGGCATGCCATGATTTGGCCTACCAAACAATGATAAAAGAAATATCTACCAAGAAGCAGAATCTGAAGTCACAAGCTAAGTATCAGGAATTTTCCATTGATAATGGACTTGTCTACTACAGAACAAGGCTGTGTATACCAACAAGCCAGTCACTTAAGCAGAAGATATTATGGGAAGCTCATGATTCCCCTTTTGCAGGACATCCTGGCTATGCAAAAACTCTTAATGCAGTTAGGAAAAGTTACCACTGGGAGAGGCTCAAAGGTGACGTTCTCAAGTATGTCACCGAATGTTTGTCTTGCCAACGTATCAAGGCCGAACATGTCATGATGCCAGGGAAACTGCAACTGCTTCACATTCCCCAAATGAAATGGGAATTCATCAGTATGGATTTTGTTGTGGGCTTACCCCAAGTCCAAGGAGGATACAATTCCATTATGGTTGTGGTTGACATGCTTACCAAGGTTGCACACCTGATTCCAGTAAAGACAAACTATAAAGCCTCTGACATTGCAAGATTGTTTATCAAGGAAATATTCAAGCTACATGGGTTACCTAAAAGAATCATTAGTGATCGAGATTCTCTCTTCACATCACACTTCTGGAGAGCTATCTTTGAAGCTATTGGGACTCAACTCTGTTTTAGCACCGCCTACCATCCCCAAACATATGGACAAACAGAGCGAGTGAATCAAATCATTGAGGATATGCTTAGAGCATACTGCTGTCGAGAGCCGAAGAGGTGGATTCAATACTTGCCATTAGTGGAATTTGCCTACAATGCTTCTTACCAGCAAAGCATTCAAATGACCCCTTTCCAGGCATTGTATGGTCATGATTGTCGAAGTCCCCTAAACTTTTCTGATCCAACCCTAAGAGTTGAAGCTTCAAGACAAATGTTGGAGGACATGGATGATCAAATAAGGTCAATAAGACAAGACATACAAGCAGCCAAGGATAGACAAAAGGCATATGCAGATTTGAAACGTCAAGAAAGAGTTTTCGAAGAAAGAGACATGGTCTTTATTCGAGTACGCCCTAAAAAGAGTTCTCTATCCCTAGGAGAATGCAAGAAGCTAAGTCCAAGGTATTGTGGGCCGTATAAAATCCTCAAATGCCTAGGACCCAATGCTTATAAATTGCAACTTCCTGATAACCTAAAAGTTCACAATGTATTCCATATTAGTCTCTTAAAAAAATATGTACCCAACCCTAATCATGTACTTGATGACCAACAAATTGTAATGCCTAGTCAAGGAGTCCTTGAACTAAGACCGGATAAGATTTTAGATGTTAGGGAGAGACAGTTAAGATCTAGAACCTTGAAAGAATGCCTCGTCCAGTGGAAAGATTATCCCGAAGAGGATGCTACCTGGATAGATGAAAGCTCTCTCAACCATCAATATCCCCAGCTTACTTCGAGATGAGGACATCTCGATTCTTCTAAGGGGGAGAGAATGTAATATTTCCATCATGAGAATATTTCTAAACCCACGTGATAGTCATGCAAGGAATTCCATCATCCAAAAATTACGCCAATGATGTGATTTTCGAATGTCACACTACGTATCTTAATCTCTACTTGCATAAACGAGTTAATCGAATTTACATGGGAACCTCCTCCTAGAAAGCCAAAAGGATAAACCTTTAGATTAAAGGAATTTTTTTTTTATTACTTCCTTTTTTCTTTTCTTTCCCCCCAGCGACTGTCATGCTGGAGGGAAGGGGAATAGCAAGGATGACTAAGCATCATTGCTGGGGATCATAGGATGGGTTAGGCCCATGCACCAGCCGCGTGGAGAGGGGAGGTACCTCTCCCCCTCCCATATAAACCCTGTGGGAGGCAGAGGGAAGAGAGAGAGACGACGCCCTTCACCCTGTCGAAGCCAGGAGCTGTGTGAGAAGGGATGATGTAGCGGAATGATCATCATCATCAAAAAGAATAACAAGAACGATGACCTAGAGTTACGTCTTACCCGATTTACGTTGTTTTAGGGGAACGGAATGGGACTATGCCTTATGGCAAAGAGGTTGAGCTTTGCATCCCTCTCGTTTCCCATTCTCCTTGAACCAAGTGCAGCGTGAATCCGCTTCGGACCTGGCGTTTCTGCGTAAAGTAGATCGCTCGGGTCTGACGCTAGTTGCTGTTAGCTAGTAACCTATTAGGAAAACCCTAATTCCAGTCGATCCTAAGTGGAAACGGCCAGGATACTTCCGCTACGTGGCAGACGCGGGAAGAACTAGATCGCAAAACCCGTAACATTCCATGGGAGTGTCGGGTGGAGCTTTCTAGACATCCTTTCCGATGGACTGCTAAGACGTGTCCTGGATGATACTAGGGGACACGTTACATCTATGAGTATTCTTCTACATCTTCTATTTCTTTTTGTAAATACTCTTCAGCATCTTCTATTTATTCAAATCCCTTCTTTTTCATCTACTCCTCTCTGTGAATCTCCCTTCACTCTGTTTTCTCTTATCCCCATGGTAGACTTTTGACCCCAAACGCTCCAACAATGCTGAGCATATAGGATAGCTGGTTCTCGACTCCGGGTACTTCTAGTCATAGCCATTCAAGTCGATTCCACCCAGCACGGCCGCCACCTTCTTCATGTGCAACAAAGATAGTGAGGTGTTGACGGGCGTTTCAGGCAGCGTGGGCCTCGTAGCTCAAAGCTGGGTGGCGAGCGGCAATGTTGTGAGAGATGCAAAGGTCTATTTGTGGATCTACACCTTCTCTAGCCCCTAGGCCAGATCCTAGAAGTGCCTCACCCACTGGAAGGGCTTCGGTATCAAGCCCCTCTGGGAGGAGATGCAGAAGACCTCAATGGTGCGTGGCAAGAAGTGTGGATGCTTCATGAAATAGGACAAGGAGCTGGTGTTCATCTGGAACGAACCCCAAAACTCCCTGGGGCACCTAGCTAGCAACTAGCTAGCCTACCTCCTCGCATACATCCTAATACTAGTTATGTTGTTTTGTGTGCTTTATCATCCATCATTGCTGCGTCTGCCACCACCCTCGCTAGGTAGTACATCCACTTTGTCGTCATTGTTGTTGTGTTGACTATGGCCTTCTTTATATATGGATGAATAGACTATGGTGCATTTTAATTTGCACGCAAACCTATTTTTCCATTGTCCACTCCAATTATTGTTCCATAATTTTCCAGCCGATAGAATCGTTCATCTCCCCTTGTGAGGAAGTTGCTCGATTAAAACATATAACACAATATTAGTGAGTTTGGGAATCTCCCAATTCCCATTTTTTGAATACTAAAAAGGTGGCATCCGGATAACATGCCCATAAGTTTCTCAAAACCATATGATGTGACCTATCATTGGAAAGCGCTTGAAAAATGGAATCTATTGAGCTATAGAGTGCTTGATTTGGAGTTATAGTATTCAAGTTATGACAAATCCAAAGATTTGACCATGTGTCCCAAACTTGTTGGAAATTCCCATATTCCCCAATATGGTGTTATATGGCCCTCTCTTAAAACGTATATGCTCCACGATTTCCATTTCTTTGAAAACAAATAAAAATGCATGTCATATGCAGCATGGCAGTTGAAGCTCTTAGCATGATTTCTCCAAGAGCTTAAGCCTCATAATCAGTATATCCAAATATCAATACACAAACCCAAGATTTTGAGTTTAGGTCCAGCAAGACGTTGTGAATTACATTTTCGAGGTATCTACCTAGGTATTTCCTAGGTATCTACATATGTGTTTCCTACATATAACTAGGGAATTACATTTCCCACACCTCACAATAGGGAATAATAGGTATGCATATATGAATTTCCCACATATAACTAGGGAATCCATTCCCCACATCTTGAAATAGGGATTTATAGGTCACATAACTAGGGAATCTAGTTCCCTATATATCATAGTGGGGAATTATGGTCCATACAACTAGGGAATTCCATTCTCTATAGCCCATAATAGGGAATTAAAATAGCCTAATCTTATGTCGAAAACATGGCTGTTTTGTGGAAAATGGTTACCAAACAAATAAGGGTTAAAATTAATAGTCACTTAATCCCATGCGAGTTATATATTCTTTAAAAATTCCATGTTAATTTGCATATGGATTGGTGATTGGTTAGAAACATATTTTACAATGTTTTCTTATTTACATGATTAATTTTCTTACATGAGTAATTACATGTACAAATGGTCATCTAACTACCATGCCAAAAGGCATATGCATTGCTTAAAATGATTGGTGATTGGTTAGAAACTTGTTTTGCAATGTTTTCTTGTTTACATGATTAATGTTGTTGAATGAGTAATTACATGTACAAATGGTCATCTATGCATAGCTTAAAATGAACCAAGACATGGTGTTATGGATATTATCATGACAATGGAACTTGAAGCTTCATTTTGTACATTGGAAGTGCTAGATTTAAACAATGGTAGAAATAATGTCAACAATCTCAAGTCATGAAGTGATCACACAACTAACAACAATGTGTTTTTTAAAATAAAATCAACCTTCCATTTGTAGCGAATTAAAAATAATTTCATTTTCTACATATTTTTTTAAATACATATAAGTCCAATATTTTGTAGCATCTTATGTAATGAATGTCAATTTATTAGAATTCACATGTTTTTAAGTAACTTTATTAAATAGCTGCCACAATAGAACTTACTTCCATAATCTATGTTATTTTCGCTGACTCTATGCATATTTATGGTGGAAAGGTTGTACGATCTTACATTGTACTACATTTATATGGCTAGATTATTGGAATATGACAAATCTTATGTTTTTAATAAGATTTTGCATGACTAATAGTTACACATTAAAGTTATTTTTCTTAGTTACTATGTATGATAAAGGCTTGAGCCCTTAAACTAACTACTCTAGTAGGAGACACATTTCACCCATTTGCAAGGGCTATAAGTTATCTTTCACATAAACCCAAAGGCTTAAGGTTGCATCTAGCTATAGCTAGCTAGCTCTCAAAAGAAATTAAGAATCCAAATATATAACTAATCCAAGATAACAATCCCAAGTTCCATGGAACCCTTTATAAAGCAAGATCCCATAAGCTAGTCCTAGTGCCATGACCTAATTTCCTAAAAATCCCTTAACCCTAAAACTTATTCACTACATCATCATGGCTAGGAGAGCCATTCAATTTTGAATCTAATGTCCCATCATCCTCAAGGATCCAACCTTGTATGTCTTAATACTAGAATGTGTACTAATATTAATATAAAGTCCCTTAGCTAATGGCCCATGTGATAGCACATCAACCTTTTGAGAAGTCAAGGGCATGCTTTAAAAGACACTTAAACTATGATGCATGCTAAATGTAGATATAGAGCATCCTAAGAGCCATAAACTACCCCCCTTGGGATGAAACTTGGATCCATGGGTCTCTTTTATTTATTTCATGCCCACTTCATATGGATTTGCTTCTCATCCCTTTTTTATGAACTTTTGCAAAATTCTTCTTCTTACTCCTCTAAACATTATTTGTTAGTGCATTAATCCTAGTGAAAATAACTATAATTGATCAATAACTTAATGTTGACCACCTTTTAACCTAGTTTGATATGTATAAAAACTAGGAACCAATTTGTAGTGTGCCAAATATAGTTGCCTTTGTATAGGCTACAAGTGGGATGAGGCCCACGAGGAGAAGACTTAAGAGGAGGAGACCCAAGAGGACAAGACTCAAGATGATGAGATATAACAAGAGGGTCATGAGTGAAACCACAATAACACTCAATAGAGTAGAATACATATTCCTAAAACACCCTCTTGATACTTAATAAATTCTATAGTAACAAGGGACTACAATGGCACAAAGAAGTCAATAATATGTTTGACCCCTGGATGCTCAAGTCCTACACATAGACTAGATGTGCCTCAAAGAAAATGCAAAGAAGACTCTTGAAGTACAAAGAAAGAGATTAAAAAACAACTCCCCACATGTGGTAGCTCACCAATGTCCAATATAGTCTAAGTAAGAGATTCTCAAATCTTTAAGAAGACCATCCAATAGTTCTAAACCATATGTGGATTTTGGAAGGCCACACAACGGATATCTATGTTGGTAACATTGTCCTCCTTTGTGCATTCTTGCCCCAATCATAACATGATCAGTGTTGAGTGGAGCCTTGATGGATCATCAAGTGAACGTGCCAAATAACATGGAAAGCAAGAGGCAGGGTAGTTATTGGAATCTCTAAATTTTACAAATGTCATGACAATTGTTATGGAGCTCAATAGATCAAATATGATCTCACCATAATAGCATGATGCATACACCACATGATATTTGAGAAACTTTGGTTTCAAGATAATTATGGATTATCTCACCACATGGAAATAGTTTTAGAGCTCAATAGATGAATTAACTCACCACATATAGTATGATTCATACATCACATGATATTCCACATACTTTGGTTTGAAAATAATTGTATATTACCTCACTAGGTATAGCATGATGCATACACTAACATGATCTTTAAGACACTTTGGTTTGAAGATAATGAGTGACCATTTTTAAATCTTGAGGATAAGGAAGAATCTTCTAAACACTTTACTTTTCATGACGTGTTTTGATAATAGCTGGTTTAGTGTGATAAACTGAAATCATCACAAAAATCATATTTGAGGAGAACAAGAAGCATCTTATAATCTTCTAGAAATCAAAATCCTAAAATGAAATACCACATTGAGCCATGAGGAAGAACGTTTCAAACTACCAAGACTTTTTCAACTAGGTTGGAGGCTGCTAGGCTTATGATAGTGTTCCAATTAATAGCCACTACTATGGAGACTCATGCATGACTCATCAATCTTCCTCTTTTATTCTCATGCATGACTTAGAAGAAAATCGTAACTCTACAATGCCAGAGAAAATCTATTCACAAAATTTGTCTCACTATCAATTGAACAACGAACAAGGATGTCCTGACGGAGGTGTGGATGATGGTCCTGTTTGTGGGCAAGGATGTGGATATAGTCTTCAGCAATGTTTCTCAATCTTGGTCTCGTCCTAGAAACCACAGGGGTTGAAAATTATTATGTTATAGAGCTCATGGGGGAAGGCTTCTTGGGCAAGTCTACAAAGGCAGGTGCAACTATACTGGTCGTCAGGTATGGAAACAACGGAGCTTTAGGACACTGTCACATCCTTGTGTAAATGAATGTATTCACATACATTGATCAGATGCATTTTTCTGTGCTTTATCTCACAAAATGTGGCAATGAAGTTCATCCTTAAACATGGCAAGTGTGTTAAGCAAGAAGTTGAGGTGATCCTCTTTTGTAGGGCGTGCATAACACAATCTCAATAATCAAATTTGTAAGGTAAATCCCTATGCTTGTCATGAAATTCCATGCATATATCTCAAGTTCAATTTAAGTTTTAATATAGAGCAGTGCATGAGCTCCCCCATGTTGATTGTCTCTTGGAGTTCGTTGATCTCATTAGTTCAACTAAGGATTCGGCTAAGGATGGGACATTGGGATGAAGCTTTGAAATTCTTTGATTGCATTTTAGAGGAGAACCTCTCCCCAAATGTGCTAAACTCTTTTTTCATTGTGAAGCTTGCAACATCATAGGAGAAATAAAGGGCAAAGAGATACATACTGTGATAGTGAGGAAAGCTTACTACTATAGTTGATAAACAATGATACTACTAAGAGAGTCTTCTATGCAGGTAAGTACTAGCCATAAAATTTTTAGAAATGTGTTAATACAGAGCAGCGCTTGAGCTCCCCCATGTTGATTGTCTCTTCGAGTTCCTTAATCTCACTAGTTCAGCTAAGGATGGGACATTGGGATGAAGCTTTGAAATGCCTTGACTGCATTTTAGAGGAGAACCTCTCCCCAAATGTGCTAAACTCTTTTTGCGTTGTGAAGCTTGCAACATCATAGGAGAAATAAATGTCAAAGAGATACATACTGCGACAGTGAGGAAAGGTTACTACTATAGTTGATAAACAATGGTAGTACTGAGAGATTCTTCTATGCAGGTAAGCAATAGCCATAACGTTTTTAGAAATGTGTTAATACAGAGCAGCACCTAAGCTCCCCCATGTTGTATGTCTCTTGGAGTTCCTTGATCTCATTGGTTTAGCTAAGGATGGGACATTGGGATGAAGTTTTGAAATTCTTTGACTGCATTTTAGAGGAGAACCTCTCCCCAAATGTGCTAAACTCTTTTTGCATCGTGAATCTTGCAACATCATAGGAGAAATAAAGGGGAAGCAGATAGATATTGTGACAGTGAGGAAAGCTTACTACTATAGTTGATAAACAATGGTGCTACTAAGAGAGTCTTCTATGCAGGTAAGTAGTAGCCATAACGTTTTTAGAAATGTGTTCTTTTTGGTAACCAATCATTTCTAATTTGTGGTATACTCCACTATGAGAATATTTATATGATGATACCTATGATTGATTCAAGTAAAGAGATCAATTGAGGAGATATTTTCTTTTAAGTGAAATTGAAGAAGATTATTATATTTACCTCTCTAGGTCAGAGATTTTGCTTGGTCTCCTATTCCCTTTTTCCCTATACCATGAGTAGGGCTACTCTACATGTAAATTGCATGTGTTGGCTTGCAAAAGTGTGATAAGTGTTGACAAGATTTTATCATAGGATTTAGTCTTTGGTTCTCTAGTAATTGGTGGATACACTAAGAAAAGACACAAAGAAGATTTCAATAGTATAGGAGCAACTAGCAAGGGAATAGGAGTACATGGCAAGATTTGTATGTTGGGTCCTATTGGAAAATCATAATGCTATTCAATGCATTTGTTAGTATGTCTACAAAATGTGGTATGCTCACAAAATCTTTAGGCCACTATTGTACTTCTATTGAACTCCAAGATGGGGATTCCATGGTATAAGTAATAGGGCATACAACTAGAAGCATTGAATCTGCAATGGAATTAGGTGATGTACAATCTGAAATGACCCTTTTTTGGCCTAAAAAGGGGGCTTGCATGACTGTTTTGCAACCTATGTGGAGGAGGTTTGGACTGCAATGAAAAGGGATGGTCTCACCACATGGCAATAGTTTTGAGAGCTCAATAGATGAATTATCTCACCACATATAGCATGATTCATACATCACATGATATTCCACATACTTAGGGTTGAAAATAATTCTATATTACCTCACTAGGTATAGCATGATGCATACACCAACATGATCTTTGAGACACTTTGGTTTGAAGATAATGAGTGACCATTTTTATATCTTAAGAACAAGGAGGAATCTTCTAAACACTTCACTTTTCATTACATGTTTTGATAATAGATGGTTTAGTGTGATAAACTTACATCATCACAAAAAACATATCTAAGGAGAATAAGAAGCATCTTATAATATTCTATAATTCAAAATCCTAATAGGAAACACTACATTGAGCCATGAGGAAAAATGTTACAAACTACCAAGACTTTCAACTAGGTTGGAGGCTGCTGGGCTAATGATAGTGTTCCAATTAATAGCCACTACTATGAAGACTCATGCATGACTCATCAATCCTCCTCCTTTGTTCTCATGCATGAATCAAAAGAAAATTGTAACTCTACAATGCTAGAGAAAATCTATTCACAAAATCAGTCTCGCTATCAATTGAACACGTACAAGGATGTCTTGACGGAGGTGTGGATGATGGTCCTGTTTGTGGGCAAGGATGTGGATATGGTCTTGAGAAACGTTTCTCAATCTTCCTCTCATGCTAGAAACCACATGGATTGAAAGTTATTAGGTTACAGAGCTCATGGGGGAAGGCTCCTTAGGCAAGTCTACAAAGGCAAGTGTAACTATACTGGTCGTTAGGTATGCAAAAAATGGAGCTTCAAGACACTGTCACATCCTTGTGTAAATGAATAGATCCACATGCATTGATCGGATGCATTTTTCTGTGCTTTGTCTCACAGAATGTGGCAATAAAGTTCATCCTTAAACATGGCAAGTGTGTTAAGTAAGAAATTGAGGTGATCCTCTTTTGCAGCGTGTGCATAAAACCTTTGCCTAATCACAATCTCAATAATCAAATTTGTAAGGTAAATCCCTATTCTTGTCATGAAATTCCATGCATATATCTTTTTTGGCCAAAAAAGGGGCTTGCATGACTGTTTTGCAACCTATTTGGAGGAGGTTGGGACTGTAATGAAAAGGCATACTCTATCTTCTACAATAGACCGTGATTCACCTACAAAGAGTGCTGGGGTACATAGGAAAAAGGGGGTGGGGCATGCATGTGACAAGAAAAAGTAGGGGCTACAATTTGCATTAAGGCAAGTCTTGCCTATTTTCTTAAATGCACAAGGGAAGCTCATGCAGTGACATAATATTCCCCTTGGTCTTTTGAGTGAGAGTGCATTACAGGCTAAGTTGACACACATACTAGTCTTTACATAAGAATTGGTCCATCAAAGGATGCAAGTTTTCTTGAATAAAAGAAAATACTCTCCTTAGATATTTTTTAAATCATATAAATCAAAGGTAGAAGATAGCTATAGTGAAGCTTACGTGAGGAGGCAATCATCCATGAAACAATAGGTGCAATCTATTATCATTTTTTATATCTTCATGTAGATGTAACGTGTCCACATGTTCACTTGCAGGACACATCTTAGCAGCCCATCGAGAAGAGAGTTTAGAAAGCACCGCCCGGCACTCCCATAGAATGTCACGGGATTTGCAATATAGGTCCTCCCGAGTCTGCCACGAAAGCAGAAGCATTCCGACCGTTCCCACTTAGGATCGACCTGAATCAGGGTTCTTCTAGTGGTCAAATTCCTAGAACGGCAACTAGCGTCAAACCCCAGGCGAACTACTTTATGCAGAAACGTCAGGGTCGAAGCGGATTCATGCTGCACTTGGTTCAAGGAGAATGGGAAACGAGAGGGATGCAAAGCTTGACCTCTCTTCTCTGCCCATAAGGCATAGTCCCATTCTGTTCCCCTAAAACAGCATAAATCGGGACTCTAGTATCCTAGATTCTAAGTCATCGTTCCTTACTGTCGATTTCGTTTGAGAAAAGTTCCCGGCCAACCGAGACCGCCCATCCATAGGACGGACCCATGGCCACATCCATCACACTTTCCTCGAGGTTGCTTTAGTTGTCTAATTACCTACCACATTTAGTTGGACACGCATAAAATAGCTTCCTTAATTATCCAATTATTCATCGATTCCTTCATGTAATTTAATCACTGACATAGAAAAACAGTGTCAAACAAGTCCATTTTCAACAATTTATCTTATTATTTAGTCTTTGGAATATATCATAATAATCCAGCCCGTAGGCCAATCCATAATCCGCCCGAAGGCAATCCATAATCCGCCCAAATGCAAGCCCAAAGGCAATCCAACAATCCACACAGATTACTAATCCAAGTTTCCTCCCATAGACTAGTATGCGGGCCTCGAGATCCAATCCCGAGTCATCTCAGCCTCTTGTGCAAGACCATGAAGGCAAGGGATTTATGGCTAGAGCCCCCCCTGGCACCCAAGCGTCCTCCTACTCCAAGTAGCACCCAACGGAGAGACCTCTCGTGGCGGGTTCGGTCCACTTTCCCGGTGCGGCTAACAACCCCCTTGGTTAGGGTCAGGCAGACAATCAGGGGTAACTGATGCTGCCTCTCCCTCTAGGCCTTCAACCTGAAGCATTAATTATCTTTCCATCTTTAGTTCCTTGAGCAAAGCAATAGAAACAATGCTCCTAAACTGTACAAACACAATCAATCTAGTGGTCGTTTATTTGGCCAACTGCTAAGGAGTGAATCCTTCTCTCCGAATGCATCCAGCATTCTATCCAAGATTGATTACGACTTGGCAAGATCCCCAAGGGTTTCGTTGTTTGTGTACCCTTGTATCCTTGGGTTAGGGTTATACCCTGTTAACCCAAATTAACCAACACCTTAGGTTTCTTAAATTAAGGTAGTAAATCCTGGCGACCTTGTTGCTCTAACTTGATTTATCAATTGCTTGTTAGGCAATTCATAGTCACCTTATCTTGGCAAATCAACCCAATAAGGGTGATGTAGCAGGATGTCTACTCATCCTCTTGCACAATAGGCTTGTACTAGAACCTGCCAACCTTATTCCAAGGAGTGACAAATCTATCTTGTGATTAAAACACAAGCCATGCAACGTTGCAACGTGTTGTATAGGAGTCACATCTAACTTGTGGGTTCAATCTCCCATCAATGGCGTTCCTTGGTCAAGAAGTATGTTTAGTCAGGATGTAGGGTTTGGGGTGTCTTCTTACCCAACCCAATCCCTAACCTTACTAGGTCACAACGCTTGGTCCTAGGGATTCTAAACTCAATCGAAAGTTTAGTATTAGGTCGATCAATCCTTAGGGTAAAACCCTAGATCGTTATTGTATGGGCGTCCGATTAACCCAAACATTCCGTGAATGTGGGTGGGATCCTTTGTGATCAAAAGTTCTTGACTTGGTGTCCAAGTGTGATACTAGGTAGAATTTCTAATGTGCTAAACCCTGGCTAGCACTTTGAGGTGTTCGTTGTACTAACTACTTATGCTTTTAAGAATCCCTTGAGGGTTATACCCTTACAAGTGATCTAGCCAAATCAGTCTACTTGTCTTGCGACAAGAAACTATCTCTTCTTGGAGATGCTAAATTTGTTCTAAGGGTGTAAATAGTTGCAAGCCATCACATTACGTGTAAATATGTGATTCATTACCTCTATCCACTATAAGGTTAATAACCATCTCTTTTCTTGCTAAAGTCATGACGAATGACAATTTGGAGAATAACTTGCATAAAACCCTCAAAGATTTACATTAAGGAGCTATGCCTACAACCTTTTGTTTAATGTAATTGAATTTCATGCTTCAATATGACATGCAACCTTTTCTAGATACAACTTCAATAAATGAAGTTCATGCATGACGAATATCATCAAACCAATGTTGACTTAATCCGTTCTACAAGCATCTTCCCATGCAATATGCAAGTCCATGGTTTCATTTTCATGCCATGCAGTTCTTTGGACAACATCTAACGGATGTTAACGACTTTCTCATGCGAATCACAAGAAGGAAGTTATTGCCTAAATGCAATACATGCTTGTTCTTTTCCATGGCCAATCAAAGATGCATTTAAACAATTTCATCTTTTAACCCTACGCAATATGCGCTTAGGAATTTCAACTTGGAAATGCAAGCAACCCAATTGCATGACATGCACTAATTTTCGTAAATCGTCCAAGGGGATAAATTCCCAAATATATCTTAACTACGAGATTTAGAGACTTACGTAAATGCATTCTTCCCATGGAAATTAATCGTTGCTAAAGCATTGCTTTAATGTGGAATCATTCTTTTAAGAACCTGGGCATGAGGGCTTGTAGGGTTGTTCACACGTATACTTGGGGAAGAACCTCCCGCATGTGCGCCTCTTGCCATTTTCGTGGGAGCCATAGAATTCTGGTCCAGCAACTCTTCTTTGACACTTCCGTGTATTGAATTATTTCCTGCCTTGGGTTTTCTATTCTGCACAGGACACGGCCCTTATAGAATGTGCTTTTTGGCTAAACCCAAAGTGGTGAGAATGAACACGGCTTGTAGAAGCCTCCTTTTTAGAAGCTTCTATGCTTCTGGTTTATAGGATGACATCGGAGAAGGGAATGATGGGGAAAGGGAGAGATGACAAAGAAGATGATGATCATGATCATGGTGTAGATGGCGGCAGCCTAGCGGACTGCGGGTGCAATAGGGCGGCGTGTGGCAATGGCTTCTTGGCATGGCAGCGCTCTCTAACAGCATGCCCTCCTCTTCTCTCTCTTTGTGCCTCCCCCCCAAGCTCCAGGGGGGAGGTTTTATAGTGTGTAAAGGGGGGGGATATCCACACATGTGGAGGCTTTCATGCCTTCCCTCCTTCATGCATCCCCACACCACACTCCTCCCTCTCTCCACTTAAATCACTCCTCCACACACTCCCTCTCCCCCTGCCATGCATCGACTGAGGGGAGGGGTAATTAATTTTTAAAAAATCACTACTTTAATCATTTATCCATTTTCCTTTATGTAAGGGATGTTTCTCGTGCGGCTTGTGGTTTTCAAGCCCCGGCCTTAATTGCACAATGCGGATGGGGTTCATTATTGCATGTGCGGGGTAAGGTCTTTGTCATTGACATTAATCAACGTGGGAGATGACTTTGCACAGCTTTTGCGCAGGCGTGCAGTGATCAAAGTTCTTTAATATTTTGAGCAGAAATATTACAATAGAGGAGATGAAGGCAACTACTATAGCATGGTTAAAATGTGGGCATGAAGTACATCTAAAATTCTATTACAAAATACACTAAGGGGAGTAGCCATGAAATAAAAAATGATGAGTAGTCTTTAGCTTTCCGAGTCAAGATGGAAGATTGAGATTAGGAGCAACTCCTCCTACTCGAATAATAGTCAATGTCCTTATTGTCATTGCTTCCTCTAACCTAGAATCTTGATGCTCATTTTTGGGGAAAAATTTTGCATCTATAGGATACGTTACATTAGTTCTTACAGTTGAAAATCATGCAAATACAAATTAATGTGTGCCACGAGGTTGTTGTGAGCGCTCATATACTAAAGGTAATAGTCTATACCCTGCAACACCTTGATGATGAGGGTTTGTATATACATTTTTGAAGCATAAATATTTGCATACAATAGTCGGGCATCTTAGTCTATAACCAACCATATTTCTTTCCTTGAAATAATTCTTAGATTCATTTAGCTTTATAGGTTTTCTTGTTCTATTGTCTTATTTTATGTTATGGGATTGACCAAATGCATGAGCATTATCCATGTCTTGTATTTGTGGCAACTTGTTGAGTGTCTTTAAGTAGTGGGTTGGCTTTCTATTTGAGAGTATGCACAAGAGCAATGTGTGAATGGGGATCCATGGTGTGACATCCAATGTCATAGTAGACTCTTTTGTATGCCATAGCAAGTCCTTTTGTGTGTAGATCATTGATTTCTTTATGGCTAATATCTTTTATGGTAGGTCATGACTACAGGGGATCAACAATCAGACTAATATGAAGTGTTGCTCGGGTTGGCATATAAATTCAAACTCAAAAGAGGCTACATCTTCAAGCAAGTAGGGAAATTTTTACAATGGCAAGTGCTATATAGTCTTGTTCTTTGATCCAAGATAACAAAGAGAGGAACATCTTGTATTTTCTTAGTTGGGAGACTAGACCATTGTGGTAATTAAACATGTTTTTTTTTTGTGCAGTGGTGTGTATATGTGATTATCTTTTTTTTTCACAATTGCATCCTACATATTGGTAGGAGACCCTTTCTTCAACGATACAATATGCCAATGGAATTGCAAGTCCCATGCTTGAATTTGTAGTTCGAGTAATGCCTTTTGTTAGAATTAGTGCTTCTAGATTGTCTTGTCACTATAATTGTGTAATTGTCACTATAATTGTGGTGGAAAATTGAAAGCTTCAATTTAAAAAACAAGCTTCAACAAATTGAAAGTCTACCATGCTATCAGCCAACCATCATAGCTGTATTTTCATGTCTAGACAACCACACAATTGGGCAACATCATTCTTGAATCATAGATTGACTACTCTTGTTGCAATATATTCTCAAAGATGCTTTAAAAATCATCAACTCCACTATCAACTTAATTCCCCCAATCCTTGAGATGTGAAGACCAAGGGCTCATATCATTCTTATTTCCCTATACACACTTCTCTGATCAAGTGTTTGTCATATATTGTTATTGTGTGTTGCTATACATTCCATGTGCTCTTTAGTTGCCCCAACACTTTCCATCCCTAAGAGTTTGGAAGTGGAGGGATATTAATGCTAAATTTAAAATTGGTTGTAGCAGTTAGAAGTAATTTAGAAGTCTGGGAAAAGAATAGATACAAGCCAAAGTGAATTTAAAATTGGTTGTAGTAGTTAGAAGTAGTTTAGAAGTCTAGGAAAAGAGTAGATAAGCATAGATACAAGCCATAGTGTATATAGACTTGTGGGGCCTATGTTACTTAAGAGTTTAAGGTTATAATTAGATATTTGATGATGTCATGGAGAACATGCACCATGCATATCATTGTGACTAAAATTCTAAACTTGTCCTAGCTTTTAATCATTACAAATCAGTTAGAGGTTGCATGTTTATCATGATTGGGATGCTCCATATTCATCTCAAGAATGCATGAGCATCTTCTCAATCTATAGTTGTGAGGATAAGTATAGTTATCGGTAGTTTGTCTAATAAGTCAATTGCATCTTAGATTTTATCCATCATAGCTATGTATATCATGCATTAGGTGGTGATATTGGTCCTCTCAGTTAGTACTAATAGTCAAATTGTTATGCTATTTCTATGATCTCATTGGAATAAATACATCATTTAGTAATTTCTTATTGTCTATAATATTAAAAGTTTGGCTACAAGTAGGTATCTCATGTTTCTAGTGCATGAATCCTCTTATGTATGTTATATGATGCTTTAGATGGTGATATTAGTCTTGCTTAATAGTACTAATAATCAAATTCTTATGCTTTTTCTCTCAACTCACTTGAATCAATACATCATTTAGTATTTGCTTGTAGCTCTATAATTTTAAAAGTTATTTGTTACAAGTAGGTGCTGTCAAGATTGTGGGAGAGAAGGAAGGAGTCTCGCTTGAAGCTTTCTTGCTTGCACAATGGGGGAAGACACACAAGGGTGGAGGCTGAAAACAGTTTTTCTCTTCTTAGTTGTGTAAGCCAAAAGAACTCAAGTACAAAGAAATAGAAGAACCCTATATATGGGTCTCAAACCAAACTCAACTAACTAAGGTGGCATACTAACTGAGCCACGAACTAGAGTAGATAAGGATAGCTATCATGTAGCTATTATTCATGGGCGGTGTACCAACCGCGTCTGCAACTGACAAGTCGGTGACATAAATATACAACGGTCACCCTGGCGTATCACGAGTGGAGCTCGATATCTCAACACTCCCCCTCGAGCTCAATCCCAATTCCTGCACACCAAGCAGGTCTCTGAACTTGCGCAGCTTCTCTGCGCCCAATGCCTTCGTGAATATGTCAGCTACCTGATCCTCTGTGCTGACATAAACTAGATTAATAAGACCTAGTAAAACCCTCTCTCGCACATAGTGATAATGCACCTCAATGTGCTTTGTTCTAGCATGATAGACTGGGTTATTTGCCAAGTGTATACTACTCATGTTGTCACAATAAATGACAACTGGCCCATCTGTAGACTGATGCATATCATAAAGTAGCTTATGCAACCAAGCTACCTCACATGCAGCCATTGCTGCACCCCTGTACTCAGCCTCTGTGCTCGACAAGGCAACTGTAGGCTGTTTCTTGCTGCTCCAAGTGACTGCAGCACTCCCAAAAGAGAATACATATCCACTGGTAGATCGTCTATCAGAAATACTACCAGCCCAATCAGCATCAGTGTATCCATGCAACTGTATCTGAACCCCAGTCTCATAAAATAGTCCATACTGCAATGTGGACTTCACATACCTAAGTATGCGTCTAGCCGCATCCAAATGTGGTTTCCTTGGAGCCTGCATAAATTGACTTACCAATCCAACAGCATAGCTCAAATCTGGCCTGGTAATAGTCATATAAATCAAACTTCCTACTATGCGTCTGTACATAGTAGGGTCTTCTAGAAGCTCACCTGCATCTGTGCTCAGCTTCACATTTTGCTCCAAAGGAACTGAAATAGGCTTACAGCCTGTCATCCCATATTTGGACAGCATGTCCAATCCATACTGCCTCTGCAAGAGCTGTATCCCACTTGGTGATCTAATCACCTCAATGCCCAAGAAATAACGCAGCTCTCCCAAATCCTTCATCTCAAACTTCTGCTTCAATAGCATTTTCACATGAAGGATATCTTCATCACTGTCACCTGTCATAATCAAATCATCAACATAAATGACAAGCAGCATAATACCTTTCTCTGTTTTTCTCACATAAAGTGAGAAATCTGCCTTGGAAATCTGAAAGCCAATAGTGACAAGATACTGTCCTATCTTGTCAGACCATGCTCTAGGTGCTTGCTTCAAGCCATACAAGGCTTTCTTCAACCTGCAAACAAACTCAGGATGAACAGCATGCACATAACCTGGTGGCTGCTCCATATAGACCTCTTCTTGCAAATCACCATGCAAGAAGGCATTCTTTACATCCATCTGATGTAAAGACCATCCCTTTGATGCAGCCATAGCAATGACTGCTCTTACGGTTGCCATCCTTGCAACCGGACTAAATGTTTCTTCATAGTCAATGCCATATGTTTGTGCATACCCCTTGACTACTAATCTTGCCTTGTATCTGTTCACAGAACCATCAGCATTGTGCTTCACCTTATAAACCCACTTACAGCCAATTGCATTCTTACCTTTAGGCAAAGGTACTAACTCCCATGTAGCATTTGCTTCCAAGGCATCCATTTCTTCATCCATGGCTTTCTCCCATTTTTCTTTTCCCATGGCTTGCTCAAAAGATGTGGGTTCTGGTTCCTGTATCACTTTGACCATATATGCATAGTGAATGGCTGTAAATCCATCATATTTCAGCCTATCCACAGGATACCTAGCTCTTGTAGACCTGCGCAAAGTAGGTTCACTCCCAGGTGCTCTCAAAACATCCCTGGTCTTCCTTACTCCAGGTGTAACAATAGAAGGAATACCCAACTCATCATCAATGCTCTGTTCTGAGCCACTGGATTCACCATCCACATAAGAGTGACCTGCATTCACATCAAACATGGGCTGATCAACCTTCTCTTTTCCTTTTCGTGATACCTGCATACCACTATCTGCATTGCTTTGAGAAGATTCTCCTGATCTCAATCTGCCTGTCCATGGCGAAGAATGTGAACCACTGCTAGAGGACGCTCCAGGTCCACTAATATTTTGTGACTGCTGCTGTGAATTCTGTGTAGCATTACCATTTTGTGCATCTTCATCATCAATCACATTTACTGGTTTATACCAGCTACTCATCTCATCAAAAACCACATCTCTGCTCACTGTAAACTTACGAGTAGAGGGGTTATAGCATCTATACCCTTTTTGCTGCAGAGAGTAACCAATAAAGATGCACTTCTCAGCTTTTGGATCCAACTTGGATCTCAGCTCATCTGGCACATGTACATAGGCAATGCAACCAAAAATTTTCAAATGAGAAATATCTGGTTTCCTACCAGTATACCTCTCCTCTGGAGTCATTCCATGTATTGCTGCAGTGGGAGTCCTGTTCATTATGTAGACTGCTGTAGCAACTGCTTCAGCCCAATAAAAATCTGGCAAGTCTTTTTCATTGAGCATGGCACGAGATACCTCTCCAATATGCTTGTTTTTCCTTTCTGCAATTCCATTTTGTTGTGGGGTATGACTGCATGAATATTGCTGCTTTATGCCATGCTCCTGCAAGAACCTTGCAAACTCATTTGAGAGGTACTCTCCCCCTCCATCTGACCTTAGGCATTTTATCTGCAGGCCTGTTTCTTTTTCAACCATAGCTTTAAGAGTTTTGAAATGCCCAAAAACTTCACTTTTCTTTTTCATAAAATACACCCAAACTTTTCTGCTATAGTCATCAATAAAACTGACAAAATAATGACAGCCTCCAAGAGATGCAGCTTTAGTTGTCCACACATCAGAGTGTATTAATTCCAATGGCTTCTCACTCTCTTGAACATGTCTAGGAAATGGTTTCCTTGCCTGTTTTCCAAACTGACAGGCTTCACATACCTTATGCATTTCTGCAACCTTGAATTTGGGCAATCCTGCAACAATATTTTGGGCCTGCATTGATTTAAGTCACTGTACATTAACATGACCAATGCGTTTATGCCAGATATCAATATCTGCAACTACACCGGTCCCATGTGCAAACATTGCTGCACTCAATTCAGACATGTCTGCATCCAATGTAAACATTCTGCCCTTCTTCTTTCCTTTTGCTATCAAGCGACCTTTATTTTTCATATCCTCAACAAAGCATCCATGAGGATTAAATCTGACCTGCAAGCCCTGTTCAACCATTTGACCAACTGAAACCAGATTCTTGGTGATATTCGGGACATGAAATACATCGGACAGGTATTTCTTTTTCCCACCCTGCATAGACAAGGGAATTTTTCCAATCTGCACAATAGGATGTGCAGTATCATCACCAGTCTCCACAAATCCTGGTTTTTCCATTTTCCTTGCATCCTCCATCCATTCTGCATGACCTGTCATGTGGTTTGATGCACCTGAGTCAACATACCATACATCATTGCTTTCTTCTGCACTTGTCATAGAATTGTTCATGTGCTGCACCATGAACAAATGCTCATTTCTATCATCACCCTGTCTACTAGAAGATGCATAATTCCCTTGTTGCAGTTTTCCATTCATGATGTCATTCTGCTTTTTATAGCAGTCTTTAGCCATATGACCCATTTTACCACAGTAGTAGCATTCAACATTACTGTTTGCATTTTGGCCTCTTTGCCATCCACCACGACCTCTTTGGCTCCCCCTACCTCTAGAGTTACCACGTCCTCCTCCATAGGACTGGTTTTCTTGAGTTTGCTGCATATTCTGATTTCTGCCACGGCCTCCAAATCGGCCTCCTCTACCTCTGCCTCTACATCTTCCAGCATTTGAGTAGAAGACAGCTTCTTTTGAAGTTCCTCCTGAAGAAGATGCACCACCATTTCTCTGTTCCTCAGAAATTAGAAGAGCAATCAACTCCTCAAAATCAGGAAATCTTTCACGAACTGAAATGGATGTCCGAAACTGTGCATAATCCTTTCCTAGACCATTCAAGGTCACGGAAACTAAATCATCATCTTCCACTGGCGACCCAATGGAAGCAAGTGCATCTGCAATCTTCTTCACCTTCATGTGGTAGTCGTTGATGCTCATACTTTCTCTTTGCACATTATGCAACTCTTGCTTGAGCTGCATTTTCCTGGCTTGCGTATTTGTGCTATACATTTTTGACAAAGTATCCCATGCCTCCTTTGGTGTACTTGCATCCTGAATATGCACAATCATAGAGTCTGAAATACTGATAGACAGCCAATACATAACTTTCCTGGCTCTCTCATGCCATGTTTTAAATGCCTGCATTTGTTGTTGATTGGGAACATCAGGAAGAACTGGTTCTTCTTCATTTCCTGCAACAAATTCCCAATATCCTTTTCCCATAAGGAAATTCGTCATTCTAAACTTCCATGCTTGGAAGTTGTTCTTGTCAAGCTTTTCAGTGACAATCTGTGAAAGAGAATCAGACGCCATTACAGAATACTGCAAGAAATTCTGTCACTGCAAAAAACACAGCTTCACCCTCACAAGGGCAAATCTGCAAAACTGGCGAAAGTGGTATTTGACCACACAGTCACTTCCTAGTGACGATTTTGCATAAACAGGAACCAAGGATGATTCTGAAACTCCCAATGTCTCTGCGCACAAGCATATGATGCAATTTCTACAGTAACTTTTCACCGACCTGTAGAACAGTGGTCACACAGCATAAAACTGAGCCTTTTCTTGAGTGCGTGCAGAAAACTTCCGTCTGCAAAACAGGCCCCGAAATGGCCTCAAATCAAAAAAACAAGGTCGCCGAGGGCTAAAGGGGAAGACACACAAGGGTGGAGGCTGAAAACAGTTTTTCTCTTCTTAGTTGTGTAAGCCAAAAGAACTCAAGTACAAAGAAATAGAAGAACCCTATATATGGGTCTCAAACCAAACTCAACTAACTAAGGTGGCATACTAACTGAGCCACGAACTAGAGTAGATAAGGATAGCTATCATGTAGCTATTATTCATGGGCGGTGTACCAACCGCGTCTGCAACTGACAAGTCGGTGACATAAATATACAACGGTCACCCTGGCGTATCACGAGTGGAGCTCGATATCTCAACAGGTGCATCATGTTGCCATGGTGAACCTTCTTATTTATGCCAATGCTTGAAGCTTTAGTGTGATTGCAACATTTCAAAATTGTAGGCCTTTTTGTTGTTCACTAGGTTTATATTTTCTGAGTATTGTTATGCTTCTCATGCTTTAAGTGGTGAAAATGTATCATTTCTTTTAGTGAACTAAGCTTCATATTTATCTTATTAGTCAAAAAATGTAGGTTTAGAGGTGTTAAGAGTATTATACTAGGTCTATTACAAGAGCTATAGATAGATTGCTGCAACTCCTATTGCCAATGTCGGCCCTTCCACGAGGAACTTTTAATCATTCCCTACATAAGAAAAAAAATGCATTCCCTATTAAATCCCTAATTAAGAATACACATAAGTAGGAAAAGTAAATGATAGGGAAAATGGAACATTTCCTAGTTAGAGAAAATTCCTACATAGAGAAAATTCCCTACTATGTACAAAAATTCCTACATAGAAAAATTTCCCTATGTAAGATAGGAAAATTTCCTATGGGATTGTTCCATTTTCCCTATCATTTACTTTTCCTACTTATGTATATTTTTAACTAGGAATTGATAGGGAATTTCATTTTTTTTCCTATGTAGGGAATGATTAAAAGTTCCTTGATCGATCTTGCCATGTGATGGTAAATGAGGTTTTAAGTAGTAATTATTGGTGCCTTATACTTTTATGATCATAATTGCTAGTTAAAATCTGTTTTTCATGGTGTAACATTCAAATCTTGTCATAGTGGAATGTAATGCTCATCATTGCCTAAAGGGCTACTATTCAATGGGTGGGATTATGTGGTGTTAGCTTCTTTTATATAAACTTGGGTCACAAAACAACTTTTTTGTGGTTTGTATAATGCTAGAGGAAAGATGAAGAGATTCACTTATGTTAGTGAGGATGTCTAGGGTATTGTGTGAATGCTCATACTAAATGCAAGGAATCTTCTTGGAAAAGGGGTTGAGCTATATGATTGATGGTTGAAGCTTGAATATAAGGGTAGATTATAAGAAACTCTTGCTTAGTGACTCTTACTTTAGGTCAATAACTTTTCTTCTTCCATCATGCTTTATCTCTTTATTCTCTATGGATTGTGGCTTGTCGTTGAACCCCACGATATTTCTAGTAAAAATGACATGAAAGCAACATCATTATTTGGCGAGATGGGAAAGAGTGATCATGAAGGAGAAACTATTAGAAATGAGGAAGGCAATAGAGGTAATGTCTTCAATAGGAACCTCAATGTCACAGATATTCATATGACTCATGAGATTAGTGACTTTATGCAAACTTTGTGAGAAAGTAGAGTTGCAGCATTGGAATGTGTGCATAAGAGGAAGGAGAGAGCTCAAAGTACAAGAACAATATATTGTTTACTAAGTTGCTTACAAGTACAACTTGGGTACACTCCCCCACACATGATAGTGACCCATAGGCTATTTATATAGCCTCTGCCAAGCTAGGATTAGGGTTTCCCCTGCCCCTAAGGCTATTCACACCCATCTGCCCTCATGCACCCTTGCTTACAGTGGGTTCTTATGCCTATCTTCTAACGCCCCCCCTCAATGCTAGGGTGGCATTGGATTACAAGGCATGTAAGATGTCCCCCCCCCCCCCCCCCTTTAAACAACCAGAATGCCTTTATAAATTAGGCCACAAGAGTGTTTTTAGGTAGATGGTTTAAAGACTCAAAAAAGTCTATCTTCAGATGAATTGGAGGCATAATTGGCCACTAGTTCTTTGGGTACATCAGGAGTGTTGGGGCATTTACTAGTGATATGCCTTGTCTTCTTGCATTTGTTACATTTCATTTTACTTCTTCCAAGAGTTCTTTACAAGATGTCTTTTTTTCTTACAAAAAGAACATCTAGTGAGATCTGTATGTACCAATACTTGATCACAGGAAGTTGAAGATGCTTGACTATTGCTGCCTTCTTTGTGGTTCCTCTTATCTTCATCCAAACAAGATTGGAAAGTACTTGCCAATGTAGGATCTGGAATGTTGGTAAGAGTGGTTACAAGAGTAGGAAACACCTATTTTACAGCTTTTAGGAGAATAGCAATATCATCTTCTTCATGTATTGGAGCTTGTACTGAGGCAAGCTGTACCATAAGTCCCTTCATGTGAGAGATGAATTTTCCCAAGTCTTCTCCTGATCAATATTCCAAGATAAAGAATTCAATTTTAATGAAGTTTTACCAGTGTCTCCATAGAGCTTTTCAAGCTCATCCCATTTTTCTTTAGCAGTATTTAGTTGATCAACATGATGAATCAATGACTCATCTAAGTGTAACATAATGATTGACTGGGCACGTTGGTCATCCTCTATATTGACTAGATTTGCAGAGTTAGCAGCTCTAGTGCCTTGAATGAGAGGCCAATACCCTCTCTCCATCATCTTATACTTGATAAGTACCTGCCATGGGTGGAAATCTTTGCCATCAAATTTTCAAATTTGAGGACGGACATTAGCATATGTTGTGGCCATTGGGAAGGTCTTATCACTTGTTAAAACAAGGGTAGTGTCTAGTCCTTTACAAGTTTACCACTAAATGCAAAAGCAATTCAAATTTGTAATGAGGAGAAAGGCTGAAAATCATACATATGTAATATTTCAAAATATGACTTTGGTGGTCCTTTCTTAGAAGCAATCTTCTTCCGAGGTTTAATGGTCTTTTTAGGCTTCAATGATTTGAATCTAGACTAGACTTCGGGCCCCTTCTTGTGGTATGGCTCAATGGATGACCCTTGTGTTGGACAAGGATGGTCTATGATTTCAATTCTTGTTGCTAATGATTCTGAGGAGAGTACAATGACATTCATCCCTCTAATCTCATTGACCAATATACTTAAGAAGAAATCACTCAAGATATGCAATACACTTCTAGTGTATGATGGTCTATGTGTTGTTGTACACATAGCCTTACAACTTGAAGCAAGGTACTTAGTTTTATTTTCCTGATGAAAAACTTTCAGATTATGTAAGTATTAGCAGAAATGATGATTAAGCAATGTGCCTTAGTGCTTACAAGCACTCATGTGTAGCTCATGTTGCTAGAGATTATAAATGTTGGTCTTAATGAGCTTGATGATGACCCTTCGAGTAGAGGAACCTCTAAAATGAAGTTCCTAGGCTCATAACTCACTCTGGAAGAGTTAACTCAGTGATTAAAATCATTGTTGATGACCAAACATTGAAAAAAATTCAAGATGGAAGAAGCTTGAAGCTCCTGGCTATGGCTGCCAGTGACTGAGGTTAGGGTTTGGCTTGTAGCAGCCAATAGAGGTCAAATTTTCCAGAGCCCTCTTAGGAATAGTTGGCCCACTAGGGGGGTTACAAAAGCCCTATGGTGGCCATCTCCCACAACCCGCGGTTCAATACAAATTGGCCGCCTGCCCAGAACTGTGTCGTTCTATGTTTATTGATAATGCTGCTCACCATGACATCCAATGTCAAGGATTAACGTGCCACGCTAATTTTCCCAGTGCTTAGGAGAACATATCCAAAAGAAACCAGAGACTGAAACCCCTTCTATTGCCCACACTAGCTCCTCCAAGGTCAGGGGGTCTGGCTGGCTATGGAGTTTGAAGGTCCAAAATGAGAGAGATGGAGATTGTCTTGTGCACTTAGTGGAGGTGAGATTTGAGGAAGCTGAGAGGATCAAAGGAGGCTCTGATACCATGTGAGAAAGCAGAGTTTCAACATTGGAATGTGTGCACAAGAGGAAGGAGAGGGCTCAAAGTACAAGAACAATATCGTGTTTACTAAGTTGCTTACAAGTACAACTTGGGTACACTCTCCCACACATGATAGTGACCCATAGGTTGTTTATATAGCCTCTTCCAAGCTAGGGTTAGGGTTTCCCATGCCCATACAGCTATTCATACCCATCTGCCCTCATGCGCCCTTACTTACAGTGGGTTCATATGCCTATCTTCTAATATGCTTATGAATAGATAAAGCATGATGAAGCCATGTCTAGGGATCTATAGGCTATTGTTACATAGATGAAGCAATTTGATGGCATGAAAATCTCTAGGCTTCTATGGGTTTACCAAGAGAAACTTGATCTCGCAAGTGTGCTAGTCAACGAGAAGACATGGTATTTCAATGGAGTTATAAGTTATGAGCTACTAAATCACATTCGGACTTCAAAAAGGCTCTGAAAGATGAATTTTCTTAGAAGATGCAAATTATGTAACAAAAAAAATATTCTTGGAGTGGATAATGAAGTGTGGTAAAGGAAATTCATTTCTAGAGATGCAATATGATTATGAACAAAGATACAAGTAGCTTAGTGCCAAGAGCAATTGCTTCTACTTCCCAAAAAGGTTTTGCTTTTTCTACAAGTTGTAGATCCTCCACTACAATCAGAGCTAGAAAAGCTTTTAGGAGATAATTCCATGGAAAATGGGCTGGGGCTGATGTATAAGAAGTAGTTTCAAAGTTAGTAAAGAGGAAATGAGGACATGAGCAGTTGATAGCTTCACAACCCATGATTCCTCCTTTGCGAGCCTTATACCTCCACCTAGACCTCAACCTTCCATACTCGCTCCTCCTGTATTGGTTAAGGATGATATTATTGATGAGCTTGTAAAAGGTATTAGAGATTTGAAGATTTAGGCATCTTTGAAAGATGATTCAAGGCAAGCTAGTCCTTCTCAAGCACCACCTAGGAGAGACTATGTATGCATATGTATGTGGTGCAATAGCATTGACCATGAGCACAAGGAGTGTGAGGCCTTCATAAAGGTTCTAGATAGAATTTAGTATTTTGGAAAGATAGGGATATTTTTTCTATAGAGACAAGTCATCCTTTTGCCCTAAACTTTGGTAAAGGAGATATGAAAAAGCTTTTGAGGATATGTTTATATAGATATCTTATGTAGCCACAGTTAATACTTCAACTTATGGTATTTAGATTGAGAAAAAACCAAAATGTAAGTTAGACTTATGGAAATTTGCTTTGTAGACTATAAGGGCAAAGTGCAACAAGTTGATTTATCTAGTGTAGAGAAGAGTATCATATTAGAGATTGGATGGGACTCTCTAGTTGATACATATTTGGTTTATGCTTATTTAGCAAAGACTAAAGGCACATAGGTGACTATAGAGGAGAAACAGAAGAGCGATGGTGTTCCTAGCATTTCCAAGAATACTAGAGGGGGTGATCCTACTGCACTGCCTTCTATACTAGGGCATAATAAATGTAAAGAAGATATACAAAAGTAAACACCATATTGGAGAATTTGTAAATTTTCCAAGTCTCAATTTCAAATAAGTGATAAATATTTGACCATGTTGCTAAATCTTGATCCATATTTGAAGTGGGATTTGGGAAGGTAGCTTATATAGTATTTAGGGTAGACTCCACCTTTAAGTAAGACAACAAGATTTGACCATGCTGTCCAATAATAAAGGTATTTGGGGGTTTCCAAAGTGCATGGAAATTCTTGAATTCCCTAATATAGTGCTAGAAGGAGAATGCTAGACCAAAGAAACAGCCAAGTTACAAGCTTGCTTTAGATATTGACTCCGTGACAGATCTTAAAAAGGTATTGGAAAAGAGAATCTTGAATAACAATGTTGAATTCACCCTAGGAGAGGTTTTGTAGATTCCAAAGAGAGAATTTCACAAGGAAACTATACATATCATTAAGAGGAAGAAACAGGTGATTCAGACTGTAGAGGAACCTATCATGTAGGGTATCACAATTGAGGAGCTAATACGTGAGGACCGTGATGATGATGTTCTTAATGATAATGTTGCAAAATGTTTGAAGATTGTAAAAAATGTGTAGCTAGGGCACTCTGCAAAGGATGATGTACCTAAATTTAGTCCTCACAATCATTTTTCTAGAAGTCAATAGTGGTTAAGATTGGAGAGATGGAGAACCATGTGTTACATTGTTAGATCATGGACTAGAGATAAATGTCATAGCTTGTAGTCTGTATGAGAGAAAAAAGTGGCCAGTAGATGTAAAGCATGGATGGCAGATGAGAGCTGCTAATAATGCTACATGATTGATATATGCAATACCTTCAAATATGAGATTACTATAGGGGAATGTATATACACAAGTTCAAGGTAAAGATAGAAAAATAGTTGTGTAGTTTATGATAGTCTGTGTGAATCACCCAAGAAAAAGAGATACATTGGGGGATTCCCCTCTCCCTACAAAAGAGCTAGATTTTCAATTAGTACCATTGTCCTACCAGATGAGAGTGGTACGAGGAAAAATAAACTCTCACCTCCTGGAAGCAATGTTTTTTCTTCAAGCTTTAGTACAGTAGTTGAGTGTTCTATTTTTTTTCATAAGGTTGCATAGTTGCCTAGAGTTCCCAGATAGTATGTAGGCAAAAAATAGAGGGAGTAAAGAAAAGTAGATTTATTGTTGGATGATGAGTGTATTCATGGGTTGTATGATGAGCTATATTGTACGGATACTATTGTAAAGATTGAAGCTATGCTAAAAAAAATGAGGTGTAGAGATTTGAGTTTTGTGTTGGTTCATTACTTGAATATGTATCATAAGATTACTACTTTTAGGTAGTAAAAATGATTGGATGTTGAGTATTTTCAATAAAAAGAGTCATTGGCTGATGTATTTTAGCAAACTAAAAAGAGGATTGAATTATTTTAGCCAGCACGATTGTAGGGAACTAAGTTATTTCTTCCAAAAGAGTTTGATGGTCGTTAATGTCAATATCATATAGAGTTTGGGGCTATTTGTATGTAGTCCAAAAGAGAAAAGGGATGATTCATTTTAGCCAACAAATTTGGGGTGCTATGCATTTGTAGTAAGAATTGGGTTTACTAAGGGAAAAGAGGGAAGCTAGGGTTTAATCCAAGTACAAAACAATTGACAAGGAAGTGTCTATTGATTATGCGATACTAAAGTGTATAGACGCTATCGTGTAAGAGAGGGAAGATCCTATGGTTGCAAAAGAAATATGTATTGGGAGAGCATTCAATTGTGCAGCTAGTTGATCCAACCATGGTTTATGTACGGGAAGTTGTAGGTATGAGATTTTGAAATGGGATTTTTGATTACCATTTGATCATGGAGGGCCAAAGAAGTTTGTGGGTGTGGTTGCAGAGGGGTTACATGATAGTTGGATGTCCTAAGGTATCAATGTCTCATGATCCAAGTGGGAATGTTTGGGATTACTATGCATTTTTGAGGATGCTTGTGATTTGGATTTATGATCCTAGTAGGAGGATGATTATGCACATGCTCATTTGGATAAAGATCATATGGGTGTCTGATCCTAGTGGCCTACATAGTGTGGCACATATGGGGGATGTGTAGGTTTAGAGGGGGTAGATGTTGTGATGCTACACGTCCACTCATGAAAAACCTTGGAAGAATAAACTCAACATTGTTTCTAGTGTGTTTTGGGTTGATATGAGAGATATCTTGTAAATATGTCCTCTGTGTCTTTCTTTTTGAAAGGGATACAAGAGATGTGAGAGAGAAGAGCACACACAATGTAGGTGTTGTCAACAATGTTATGAAAGCCTTATTGCACTTTCTTATATATATGAATAAAGAATATGGGCGGTCACTGTACACGAGCAAGCCCAAGGGCCTTTTACCCCAACAACCTCCCACTAAAAGGCCAATGGGCTAGGGAGTGAAAAAAACAAAACAAAACAAAAGAGATAGGGTGAGGAATCATGACATCTCACCCAACGCCCAATCGGAAAGCAAGCTATGTAATAAGTGTCAGGAATCTCCGAGTCCAAGACATCCAGGAGGCAAGTGATCCTGTAGCTCCATACAACGGAGCAATCCAGCACAACTCATGAGCGCAAGGTTGTACATCATCATCATCAGACTAGCACATAGCATCAGCATGGCGCATACAAGACAGCAAAGAGAATCCAAACTCTCCAGAGTCAGGCACAAGTCAAACGGGGTCTCAAGATAGTATGCGGCCTCAGCAAATCGAAAGACTAACATACGGATGTAGCATCAGCCATAAAGCGTACTAAACGCGCATCAAGAGGCATGAGAGGTGCCTGTGTCTCATAAAAGACATAAAAGACAGCATGACGGCTACATAGAACCTGCTGGGCATCTAAATCGCAAAACCTGTAAGCCGTAAAGTCACCATCTCCATAACCAAGGAGTAAGCATCTGTGTGACATAGGCTCATGTGGCATACTACTGGTAGCCAAACATCCTCAAGTGATCATAGGAGGGTCTCATGCCACTCCATGCCTCATGTGGAGTAATAACATCCAAAGAGAAACACGATGTCTGATTAACCAAGTAGACTACCATCATAAGGGCCTCAGCCCAAAGGCCATAAGACAACCTTACCGTGGTAAGCATAGAAGCAATCTTTGCCTGTAAAGTTAGGCACATGCCATGAGCAATCCCATAATACTGTGGGCATAAGAAATCAATGCTATATTGCTGACAAGAGATCCGTAAGCTAGGAGAGATAGCATGACTCTCATAATCCATCTGCAAGTATCTAGGCCTGCTACCAGCAAAATCCATAAGCCTCTCAAGCATAGTAACAGAATCCTCAATCCGTACCAAAGGGTAAGCCCAAACATGGTGGGTAGCATGATCCATGAGGGTCACAAAATACGACGCTCCACCAAGTGGCTGGGAAGGCATAGGTCCATATACTGCAACATGGACTAGATCTAGAGGAGCATGCCTCACACGATCACCATAACCCAAAGAGGCTCTACATGGACCGTGAGTACAATGAGGGCAAGTAGCATGGGGAAGAGCAAGCAATAAGCCCATATCACATAAAGCATCCATCTCAATGTGTTGTACATGGACTAAGCAACAATGCATATGGTATCTGCATAATTGCAACCATAGAATCTCCCACTACATAATCACTACCCTATCTAGCACCTCTGGCCAATACCAAGCAACCATGATAGATTTTCCATGAAGTATCCCCAAGAGAGAAATAATATCTTGCACCATGCAACTGACTGATAGAGATCAAGCTCTCACTGAGCGTAGGTATATGCAAGACATCACGGAGCATAAGAGAAGACCCATTTGGCAAAGCCAAGTGTATATCCCCTATACCAATAACATGACAATCCTACTCAAGGCCCAAAGAAATACATCCGTCAACCTCCCTGTAAGAAGAGAACCGAGCTCTGTGCGGAGTAACATAACAAGATTCCATACTGTCTAAAAGCCAATCAAAGGTATAGGCCATATCACTAAGGAAGTAATCTACAAGGTAGCACGATGTCAGGATTCTAGGCCAGCTACATCATCATGGGTAACTACATGCACCATACCACTATCAACAATGGTCTCACCTACTATATCACTGACGCTGGTCTCATGTCTAGTGCGGCACAATCTTTTCTACTCTCTAATCCACTTGAAGCATTTACGCTTCACATGCCTTGTCTTTCCATAATGAAAGCAAACAGAACCTATAAAACATGTAGAAGAACACAATTTCTCTATAATAGCATGAGTAGGGCTATCCAATACATCCAAGGAGCTCAAAGAATCAAGGGAATTCTCATCAAAGAGAACAGGCTCATCAAGAGGACTATCTACATGACTAGAAGAGCTGGAAATCGTCAAAGCATACTGCAAAAGGGACTCATCCAAACCAGAAGGGAAGAACACAAAGGCATCAACTACGAATGCAAAAGCTCCCACACAGACAAGCCTAGCAGACAAAAGCATGACATATCCAACTACTATAGCTCAATATAGCCATAAAATCATAAGCATGCCTGAGAGCCATAAAACATAGGAGTATGCATAACTTTGCAGTGTCTCATACTACATACTGGCATACATGTCCAGTCAAGAACGGCAGGTGGCAAATAAACCTGCAAGAATCAAGCTCCAATAAAAGCCCAAATATTTGTGTAAAAGCATCCAAGTAAGAGGCTCTGCAAAATACATAGCAGTAGACCAAGTGCATACACGGGTGGCCATAAAGATCAACTGCTCGTTGACATACATGGGCAATAGCAGCCCAAATAGCATAGATGCCATACAACAAAGAAGCAAGACAACCATAATCGTAAATCCCAAGCACTATCCAAGTCCACTGATCAGTAAATATCCTACATATCAAATGCAAATGAGCAATCACATCTCAATAGGAAACTACCAAAATAAGGGAGTAGTCACTGCTCAATACCTGTAAGTGCATCCATCCATAATCGGAGCATCAAATCCCATATAGCATCCAAGGTCGTAATGGAAAAAGCTAAGTCATAATGGAAAAAGCTGGAGTCAATGTCCAACTGCTCAAGGGGATACTCAAATGAGTGTCGAGATGAGGCTCAAACAACTGCATCCACAACCAACCAAAAGCATTTACCAAGACAGCATAATCCACATTGGGTAGCCTAGGCATAAACCATGTCATGATAGTGAAATGCTGGGTGCAAGGAAGTGACAGTGAACCATAAAATCGAGCTCTAATCTCAGCTCAAAAAAGTTTCGGAGCATAGAAGAACCATGTGGCATCATCCAAATGCGTGAATACATCACCCAAGTAGTTGGGAGCACCCCGTACGCAATAGGCACAACCTAGCAAATCATTAAATAGCTTCAACCCTGAAGTTTCCAACAGCATATAACCTTTGTAAACTGAGAAAATCAGTGCTCAATTCAAGCTCAAATCCATAGGCAAACCATATACATACATTCCCGTATGTATAGGCACCAACCGGGCATAATCGGCCATCAAATGCCAAGACCTATAAGCATAAAATTGAAGTAACAGGTGGCTGCCCTATTTTGGACAAATCTGGGACTGTTCAAAAAAGTCAATGGCTGAGCTAAATCAGCGCCAAATGCGTCTCATATAAGAGGCATAATATCCACAAGTAATCTAGTATTAATAGACATCAGTAGAAGCATCACATAAGCCATAGGCATACAAATACATGCTATCTCAAACCTGAAATCTGTAATAGAATATTTTGTCATCAGAATTTGGCAAATCCAACATCACCATCACATCCGGAGCATGCCAAAATCCCAAGTTAGACTCTTACCTTGCCTGAATCGAGCTCTGAATGCCCAAGATATGACAAAATGAGTGATTTTTGAGCCATTTTTGCAAACATGCACAAATAAAATGTTGTTATGCGAGCGGTGATCGAGAGCAAGCCTCACTCACAACCCAATAACGAGACGTTAAGGAGTGCCGATTGGGATAATTTACTTTGTTGGATGCACAACATAACTTGAAAATTTCAAATATTTGACAATACACCACGAAAAACAAAACAATAAAGAACTGCCTCTTGTAGCTCAAACAACTAAAACCCTAATTCGGGTAGAGCATCACACAACCACAACTCAATTTTTAAAAAAATCCAATAATTTGAAAACAAACCAAGTGAAAAATATTCTCGTACCTTAACAACCACGCTCGGTGCTTTGACATCCAAAGGCTCTGACTTTCAAATTAGCATGACAAGAGCTCACTCTAGCATGCGACCCTCCTCTCTCCTCTCTCACAAAATACAATTGTACAAGAGGGGGAAGGCCCTTAACTCTCCATTCTCATCTCCTTATATAGTTTTCTATCCACACTCACATACATTAGGCTTTTTGCTTTCAGCTTTTGGCTTTTGCTTTTCTACTGCTTTTCACTATTTTCGTTTTTTTTGCTATATGCATGTTTGCAACTTGTTTGGATCATAACTTCGTCATTTGAACTCTGAATATAGTTTTTTAGACACTCAAAACGATTGGAACGCATCTAATCGACAAGCCAACTCGGGCAGAATTATGAAATTCCATCAAAAATGGGCAAAAATACCAATATTCGTAAATTGCAACATTTTTATCCATCTTTTATCTTGGACAACTTATTCCCTTCCTTGGCCTATTGTTATTGTAATTGCACACACTTTCAGTACACATGTCCTCTTTTTCTTCAAGAAATACTCGCCGACGATGTAAAACGTAAGATCTTTTCCTTTGATCCTTGAGTCTTCAAAATAAATATTCTCTAGATATGAACCTGTTTTTTATGCAGTGTGCCCTAGCAAGAATATGGTTTTTTGAAATGATCTCCGTACCCAATCATTCATGATTTGAAAAAACATGCAATGTTGGATCCATGATATGCAATCAATCAATCCATGCTCACACAAAAATAATGTATGCATTTGAAGAATTGTGCCTAGTCTATCTACATGTGCCAGTGCATCATGTAAGATGCAAATAAATTTTCTTGATTAATTTAAAATTCCTTATCCTCACCTCTCAACTCTCATCAATAAGATATGATATACTCCGCTCCACCCATCCAAAATCTCACAATCATTCTAGAAAATCATGGTCCTCAAGATGTTGACTAGATAAGAACAACCCATCTCACAATTGATGGCGTCCTTCACGACCCTCTAAACTCACCCAACCTCCTTACACACTCAACCAGAGGTTCCTAACTTTGTGATGCACATCCCAAATATCGCGCGTGTAAGTGTGCTCAATGACAAGTGCTCTCTCATGTGCGCGTGCATCTAAAACTTACTGCATATAGCTGCAGCGGACCTCATGCCATGCTAGTGCTCAATGATGGTGCAAAACATGCATAATCCCAACCCATGGCATGGAAGTATTTGATAAGAACAGGAGACAACCCCCGAGTGTAGTGTATCAACAAGTGCAATGTGAAGTGCTCGTAAACCCATAATCCCAATGATGTGCAAAATTCTCGACAAGAAATACATACCTAGCTCCTCACTATTCGGTAGCTAATAGCAAACTCCAACTTCAACCTATCCAAAAAAATACCAAGCTCAACCAAGGCTATCAAATATCACACTCAACAAATCAAACAAAATAACATAAGCAAATCCTAGGCTAAACAAATACAAGAAATCCAACTACGAAATAACAAAACAAACTGTCACACAAACAACCAAGCTAGCAAAAATCAAACCTAACTACAATTTGACTAGGGCTTTTCAATTTTCATAAAAACACTTGACATATTTAGCCATTCTCGTAGTCTGCAAACATTCATGTGCAGCAGTTGCTTTCATAAAACGATGCAACATTTATGAGCCAATCAAAAATCAAATCCAATGATCTATCCACAATCTTCTCAACAAACACAAATTGCACATTTCTCTCAAACAACTCCTTTACAAGAAGACAAAACTTATCCATGAAATTCTCATCAAAATCCTTGAGACAATCCTCTCTATCTAAGGAAAATACATCATCCTCCAAATTCTTCAAATCCCAACCATAATCCAAAATCTTCATATCCCACCCATCCTCCCTAGGAAAAACCATGTTACTTCTAGAGTCTCTAAATAAAGTTTTGACCCTTTCTTTGTTGCCAATGGCAAATTCATCCACTAATTCATCTACAACTTCTCCTAAAGATACTATGTAAGGATCTCCCAACTCAATCTCCAAATCAAACACAACATCAAAAAGAGTCAACTCCGGACTCGTATCACCATAAAAACCAACAACATCCACAAATGGGGTCACTCCAGGACACCCAATGACATCACTCAACTCATCAACAATACAAGACTCCATTGAGTCTCTCACACACAAAGAGTGGTAAACACCTTCCATAGTATCCTTACAAGAAATTGAAGAAACATTCACATCTTCATCATCACAAATAACATCTTCATAATACAACAATTTTGGGTCTAAAACCTCAACCAAAGACTCCTTAGCTACCAAATCCCCTACTACCTCCTCACAAACCTCTGCCAACTCTATTTTCTTGATTTTAAACCGCTCTTCCCTCAAATTCTCAATTTTTAAAGCCTTACTCAAATTCTCTCTCACATCCTTATCAATGTCACTCTTAAGATCCTCAAAACCCCAATCGGAATCATCACAAACAACATCAAAACCTTTAGGAGAACTCAAAGAAACTAAAAGACTATCAAATGAAGTTTTCTCTTCGTCATTGTTGCCTAAATCAACCAAACAATTATCTACACAACTATCAAGAAGCATGAGGTTAGGTCTACTCAAAACCACATCATCAACACCACAAACAAAAGCCTCTCCAGGGATACTCAAAACATCACCAACCAACTCACAAGACTTATCAGAGTCAACAACACCAACACCAAAATCACAACATGAGTCAGAACCTAAAACCTCCATACTCTTTTGATCATCAAACTCACAGCAAATCTCCACAAACTCATTAGGCAACAAATTTGAACCCTTAACTTCATCTTGAAAACTTACAGTTTCTAAGCCCTCTCCCTCATAGTCTTCTAACAAACTTAAAAATTCATCCTCTATTCTCTCTTCATCTTTCAAGCAATCAGATCCATCTATACTATCACCAAGGCAAATAAGCTCACTCTCTAAATTGTCTTTACTCTCTTCAACACTGCCATGACTATCAGAATTTTCATCACACCTTCCCTCATCGGAAATATCAAAACTTTCTTGACTCTCATCCTCTCCCAAGGAACATGAGAACTCTTGGTCCTTAAAACAATATGGTCTCTCCTTTTCTTCTTTACAACTCAAATCCATCTCTAGCTCATCTCTAAAATACTTAGGCTCCAAAGTATCATCAGTCAATCCCTCTTCTTTAGTTAAATCTCTAATCACTGGACTAGAAGTATCTGTGGTCAATGGGTATGAATCCACACTCCTAGACTCTTCACTCCAATCAATCAAACAAGTATTTTTCTCCTCAACCACCCTAGGGAGTTTCTCCTCACAGGCTTCAATTGATTTCTCACAAGTCAACTCATCTCTCCTAAATAGAGAATATAGTATACCTCTCTCAAGATAGGCATAACTAACTCTCTTCTCCTCAAAAACTTTTCTCTCAACTCGCTTTGAACTCAACCTTTCCCTTGGTTCATCAAACCCTAACTCTTTTTTTCTTTTGGTCTTCCTCTCTTGATATTGAGCTATCTTCACCACTTCTTCAAAAGTCTTAGGGTTTTTTACCTCTAATTTCACTCTCCAATCTTCTAATTTCAACCCATTTACAAAATACATTATCTTCAACATAACTAGGGCTATCTCACCTTCTAACAATGTTAAACTCCATCAATTCCATAATCTTTCAAACTCCCTAGCAAAGTCCTCAACACACTGATCATCTTTTTGAACACAAGTTTCTATTTTCGCCCAAATCTCACTTTGACTTTCTCTTTTTTAAAAAGCTAGATAAAAAAGTATTTTTAATGGTCTCATAGTCCAAATTTTGTCTCTTAAATTGTAGGCTTCTCTCAAAGTCAAGCAACCAATTTCGTGCTTCTCCCTGCAATTGATATCTAAAAATTTAGAGTTTATCCTCAAGATTAGTCACTCTCTCTATCAAACAACACAGCTCTATTTTTTCTAAAAAACTTTCGAGATCTTCAGTATGATTACCATGGAACTCAGGAAATTCATTAGCCATTTTCAACAATCACAAGAAATCAAAAAAAACTCATATTCAAAACAACAACAATGTCAATTTCGTTCACTCCTCAGTGGGGGCACCAAAAAAGAGATGTTATGTGAGCGGTGATCGAGAGCAAGCCTCACTCACAACTCGATAACGAAACGTTAAGGAGTACCGGTTGGGATAATTGACTTTATTGGATGCACAACATAACTTGAAAATTTCAAATATTTGACAATACACCACGAAAAACAAAACAATAAAGAACTGCCTCTTGTAGCTCAAATAACTAAAACCCTAATTCGTGTAGAGCATCACACAACCACAACTCAACAAAAAAAATCCAATAATTTGAAAATAAACCAAGTGAAAAATATTCACGTACCTTAATAACCATGATCCGACGCTCGGCGCTTTGACATCCAAAGGCTCCGACTTTCAAATTAGCATGACAAGAGCTCACTCTAGCATGCGACCCTCCTCTCTCCTCTCTCACAAAATACAATTATACAAGAGGGGGAAGGCTCTTAACTCTCCATTCTCATCTCCTTATATAGTTTTCTATCCACAATCACACATATTAGGATTTTTGCTTTCAGCTTTTGGCTTTTGCTTTTCTACTGTTTTTCACTATTTTCGTTTATTCTGCTTTATGCATGTTTCAACTTGTTTGGATCATAACTTCGTCATTTGAACTCTGAATATAGCTGCTCGGCTACTCAAAACGATTGGAATATATCTGGTCGACAAGCCTACACGGGCAGAATTACGAAATTCCATCAAAAATGGGCAAAAATACCAATATTCATAAATTACATCATTTTTCTCTATCTTTTATTTTGGATGACTTATTCCCTTCCTTGGCCTATTGTTATTGTAATTGCACACACTTTCAGTACACATGTCCTCTTTTTCTTCAAGAAATACTCATCAACAATGTAAAACATACGATATTTTCCTTTTATCCTTGAGTCTTCAAAATAAATATTCTCTATATATGAACCTGTTTTTTATATAATGTGCCCTAGCAGGAATATGGTTTTTTAAAATGAACTCCGTGCCCAATCATTCATGATTTGAAAAAACATGCAATGTTGGATCTATGATATGCAATTAATCAATCCATGCTCACACAAAAATAATGTATGCATTTGAAGAATTGTGCCTAGTCTATCTACATGTGCCAGTGCATCATGCAAGATGCAAACAAAATTTCCTGATTAATTTAAAATTCATTATCCTCACCTCTCAACTCTCATCAATAAGATATGATATACTCCGCTCCACCCATCCAAAATCTCACAATCACTGTAGAAAATGATGGTCCTCAAGATGTTGACCAGATAAGAACAACCCATCTCACAATTGATGGCGTCCTTCACAACCCTCTAAACTCACCCAACCTCCCTACACACTCAACCAGAGGTTCCTAACTTTGTGATGAGCATCCCAAATATCGTGCATGTAAGAAATGTGTGTGATCAATGATAGGTGCTCTCTTATGTGTGTGTGCATCTAAAACTTACTGCATATAGCTACAGCGGACCTCATGCCATGCTAGTGCTCAATGATGGTGCAAAATGTGCATAATCCTAACCCATGACATGGAATTATTTAATAAGAACAGGAGACGACCTCCGAGTGTAGTGTATCAACAAGTGCAATGTGAAGTGCTCGTGAACCCATAATCCCTGTGATGTGCAAACGTCTCGACAAGAAATGCATACCTAACTCCTCAATGTTCGGTAGCTAATAGCAAACTCCAACTTCAACCTTCCAAAAAAATACCAAGCTCGACCAAGGCTATCAAGTATCACACTCAACAAATCAAACAAAATAACATAAGCAAATCCTAGGCTAAACAAACACAAGAAATCCAACCACGAAATAACAAAACAAACTGTCACACAAACAACTAAGCTAGCAAAAATCAAACCTAACTACAATTTAACTAGGGCTTTTCAGTTTTCACAAAAATGCTTGACAACGTGAGCATGATACTGTACTTGAGAGGCCAAATCACAATGGGTAGGGGATAAGCAAGAGCCCAATGAAGGCCTACAATAGGCCTACACAAGCCTAGGACAAGTCCAAGCAAGAGGTGAAGAGAACAAGCTTCAATGATGGAAGCTATGGCTACCTCTTCCTGAAACCCTGCTATTCATGTCAAAGAATGGCTAAGAATTGAGTGAGAAGTAAGCTCTCATACCTCGTGTAGATGCCAAGTAGAGCTCGCGAAGGAGTGGCTCTGATACCAGTTGAAAGGGATGTAGGAGACGTGGGAGAGAAGAGCACACACAATGTAGATGTTGTCAACAATGTTATGACAGCCTTATTGCACTTTCATATATATATGAATAAGGAATATGGGCAGTCACTATACACTGGCAGGCCCAAGGGCCTTTTACCCCAACACTTTTTGTGTGTTGGAAAAATAAGGAGATACCCATTGACAATGTGAACTAGTCATGCTTAAGTGGGATAACTTGGCTCTAGTACAAACTAAGTAAATGACAATTAATCATTGAACATGATTACAAAAAAGGGAAATAGTTTAAACATATGCCTATATAAAACAAAAGACACCACATAATGCATATTCTCATGGATATGCTAGTGGTATTGAAAGATTTTTATATGTTTTTGAAGCTAAGGGACAAGTATTATATTTAAAAATATTGGGACTTTCCATGCTTGGGATGTTTCTTTCTATTCCAATAACTTTTTGAAAGGGGCCGTCTAATTTTGGAAAAGCCTACACTACTTTTGGGGTGGCCATGATGACGAGGAGGGGCATATCTATGAGAGCAGAGGGTAACAGAGAGGGATAAAGCCGAGAAGGAGAGCAATTTTGAATTGGAAAAATATAATCATGAAGAGGCCACTACTAACTGAGGGATGTGGATTGTAGTGTTGTAGTGGGTTTTGTGAGGAAGAAGGAAATTGCAGTATTTCATCTTATTAGGAGTGTTCATATCAAAACTGATGTAGATTTGGAGACAACCGAACATATCATATCCATAGCTGCTACAAGTTTTGAGCTTATGGTATCATATGGAAGCATGCCACATTAGGAGATATCTCGTGTGATTGAAGTGATGGGTGTCTCATCACAAGGAGTACGTTGCAGTTATCATGATTCTAGAGGCTTCGTAATCATCATGCTAAATTGTGTCATGTGGGCTCTATATTGAGTGCAAGATTGTGATCACGTTTAAGGAGGCCACAATAGGAGATATCTCCTGTGATTGAAGCGATGGGTGTCTCATCATAAGGAATGCGTTGCAATTGTCATGATTCTAGAGCCTTCGTAAACATCAGGCTAAATTGTGTCATGTGGGCTCTATATTGAGTACAAGATCATGATCATGTTTAAGAAGAAGGTCTCTAAGGAGAGATCCTCATCAAGAAGAGGGATTCATGTTGAGGGGTTCATCATATAGGAAGTACATTGCTTGGCTATACTACAAAATGGATATTGCAAGCTCAATATAAGTTATTGAGGGATCCACTTACAAATTATCTTGCCATGAGATGGTAAAGGAGGTTACAAGTAGTGATTCTTGGTACCTTATAGTTTGTATGATTACGATTCCCAATTAAAATCTTATGCACATGGTGTAATGTTGAAAGCTTGGTACATTGGAATGTGATGTTGTGGTGTTAGGCTCTTTTATGTAAAGTTGGATCAAGCAATAAGGAATTTGTGGTTTGCATAATGTAGGGGGAAATATAAAAAGATTCACTTATGTCAGTAAGGAGGTCTAGGGTATTGTGTGAATTCTCATAATGAATACAATGAATCTTCTTGGAAAAGGGGTTGAGCTACATGATTGACAATTGAGGCTTGAATATTAGGGGATTTTTTAGTGATTGCAGATCATAAGAACTCTTACTTGATGTCAATTGATGTCCTTCTTCCATTTTTCTTTATCTCTTTATCCTTTGTGGATCGTGGCTTGTCAATGAACCCCAAGACAACAATGCACTTGGTTGCTTGAAGACTTGAAGCATGGGTGTCAATTTGGATACATGAAAGATACTTTACAATTTTTTCATATCTTTAAATCAATGCATAAGAATGCACCCTGGAAAATATTGTTATAACCATTAAATGGAAAAGAGAAGAAAATTTTTAAAAAGTGAAGCTAAATATATTTCTCTATGTAAAAAGGAAACTCATGTTGACATGAATAGAGGAGAGGGCTATTACGTGTATGTTTGTGTGCATGCATGTGTGTTGAATGAGAATGCTACAATAAATTTTCTACTTTGTAGCACTTTTAAAATTTGTAATAAGTTTGAGCAACTTTCATGTTTTTGGAAAAATACGATATGTATTTTTAAGGTTGGTACCAACTTTTGAAAATTTTAGAAATAAATACTCAAAATAAAATTTTGAAAATATTTTAAAATCTAACATTTGAAACCAATAATGATGTACCTTAGATTTTAATGTAAGAAAATTAGATCAATTTCAAAAACTACAAAATCATAGTATCTTATGTATGAATCACACTATAAGTTAGTTGCCACATTCAATACAATTTTACTAAATGATGTCACCTCTACTATCACCTCTCTTAAGAGATAATTTAAATTGTTTACCAAAAGAACCATGTTCACAAAAACCAAAATAAGAAAAGTTCAAACATGAAAGATAATTCAAATGGCACAATGCATTCATTCTACTAATTGACATATGCCCTAAACATTGATGCTATGAAGAAACTAATCATTGTTTGGTGCTAGTTGCAATGGTGGTCTATAATCAAAGAAACATGAAAATGACACAAAGCACTAGATTTATAATCATTGGTGACAATGAGAGACCCTTTGTAAATCTTTCATATATGATCCACAAATAACACCCTATAACCATAGTCATCAAGCTATGCAATACTAATTAGACTCTTAGTTAAGTTTAGAATGTGTCATACATTCAGTAATACAAAAGAAGATCCATTAGGCAATGACAAATGCACATGCTCTTTACTAATAATGCTATATGCATAATTGTTACCAAGATGGATGTATCCCCATCTCCCAACATCATAAATAGTGCACAATTCTCTATGAGAAGTGACACGAAATGACACTCCTAAGTCCAAAATCCAACTCTATGACATGCCATTATCGATGGAAACAAAGAATAAATTACCAAAGTAAGGACATATACAAGATATCTCCATCATCACTAATACATGCATTAACCTCTTCTAACTTTGCCTTGGTCTTCTCTTCATTTTTTTCATCGTCCTCATTGTGCTTTTCTTCCTTGTACTTGTCCTTTCACTTATAGCAATCTTTTTTTATATGTCCCTTCTTATTTTACAAAAGAGAAATTTCACATCCTTCTTGCTACAAGCTGACTTACTCCTTGCATTAACTCTCTCATAGTGAGTATCCTAGAATCTAACCTTCCTCTCACACTGAGTATATTACAGTTCTTTCAACTTGCATTATTCTTTCAATTTGTCTCCTTAGTGAGCAAATTTCTCTCAACATTAGCACCTATAAGGCCACCCATTTTGGTGCTACTAATGGTTGTTTTGAAATTATCTCAACTCTCGCAAAAAGGTGACCAACAATAATATAGCCTTAAAGAAGCATGAAAAGTGATATTCTTTGATGTCAAATTGATGAAAAGTGAGCTTTTTCCCACCTAGAAAGATAAGCCATTAATATGTATAGTGTTTTCCTTACTATGTGATAAATAGAGTACCAAGGCATCAATTCCCCAAGTTCAAAAATTTCATAAGCGAGGATAGAGTCTTGCAACTCATACTATGACCGATAGAGTGACAATGGGAGGAATGCCCCACTTTCAAAAATTTCATAAGTGAGGATGGAGTAGCTCATAAGAAGATGCCACCCCCCATCTTTTGGAATTGTAACAAGACTTCCACCAATTATTTCCATCCCACTGTAGGCTCAACTAGACATAGCCTTCTTACAGGATCTTTTGGAGTGCAGTTCTAAAATCATAATGCCTTCCACTAGTGCAATCATGGCCTTGTTTCAATATATGATGGATTTTCTCCTTCCAAGGGACCCTTATAATATCTTTCATAGACAACTCATTACTAAAATGATTAGAATGTACTTCCTAGATATTCTTTCAAAAACATATATATCTTTTTTAAATAGTTTTTTGAGAACCCTTCCAACTTCTGGGAACTTTTCTTCCTCTTCCAATATTTCTCTCCCTTGACACATTTGAATTACTACGAAAGCACTACAAGTCATAGTATGAGCAGCTTCATGAGCTTCCACATTTTGATACCTTTCAATATGTTGTAAGATCAAGCCTTTGAATTTTATTGCACTTTAGAATAAGCTTTGCATCCTTAACTTTCCATATCCTCAAAACTTGTTTTACAAATTAATGTCCCCTTTAATTCTAATTCTTTTCATTCCCATGGCATGGACTGTTTGTAGGGCCTTTTTCATTATAACATATTTGACTTTGTGGTTATTACTATATGGACTTCCAACTTAAAACCTTGCTATTTTATTAGTGCACCATTTTCATTGTATCAAACAAACCCTATTGAAGCTTGATTGTGCACCTTCTTGTATCAAATAACAAAGCATCTTCAATGTCTCCTACTTCTAGAGGGGTTTGAGAATCTCTCATTCCTTGATCATCCGCACACTTTCTCTACAAGTTAATAGATTTTCCAAAGTGGATCATGTACTCTCTTCCACAAAAGAGTTTTTAAGATAAAATGGGAAAAATCCCATGTTATGGGAAAATTAAAATTTCCAAGGTCAACATTTACTATAGTAAGTTTGTCTAGTATTTGGGTCTAGGAAGGGATAATATGGTTGAGAAGTACCATTTTTAGTATGTTTATTATTCTCTTTTGATTTTGAGCTTGGCTATGTGACGAGGCCATACATCTATTCTTTGAGTATGGTTAGCCCACTTGACTATTACTAGCTATAATATTGTTATTTTATGGTGAATATCAATATTAGCAAGGTCATTGATGATAGTATATGATAAGAAGTATATTAGACTGGCAAGACTTGGTTATTCTATCTTTTAGTAATAAATCTCAAGAAAAAATGGGTGGTGTTTTAAAATGTTGTTGAAACTCCTTCCAATTAGTCGTGAGTATTGGTTTAGGGTTAAATTGCTAGACTATGTCATACAAAGTCTTCACGACCCAAAAGATAAAATAAAACCTGGAAAAAAAACTAATAAATCAAATGAAAACTAAAATTTATTTAATGAAATTTGAATGTACTTGGCATCTTTGTAGTCAAAACTCAGTAATTAATAAAATATAATTTAAGGAAATGTGACATTGAAGGCATTGTTACTCACCCTTCATGTGCTCGTGAACTAAAGTTGCATGGTTCGTAAGCTTGATTATGCCTTCTCACATGCAGCCTTTGGTATGTTCACTCTTTTATGCTAAACTTGTTCATTTGGTTTCCATGCCCAAACAATTGAATCAATATGTTCCCATACATTTGGGTTTGCCGCCTTATTCTCCATCCAATACTTATTCCAACAAACATGATAAACCTATGCATCACTCATACCCTTTCTTTTTGCACATGGTTCCTAATACTGGATTTAAAAAAATTAGTAGTTTGGTGATGTCCTATCCACCTCAACATTTGACTCATCAACCACACAAGCCAAATGGGATAGATGTTGCTATCATTTGGACATAGTAGGAGGAAGTCTCCATGTTGCACATCAATACATGGCTTAAATTCTTCCTTTGGTTTCAAAGAACATGCCCCACAATAGTGTTCATTCCATTGCTCAAATCCTTACCATCTTTCATCTTTTCTTGAGTCTTCATTTTTAGATTTGATGCTAAAATCATGTATTTGATGTATCCTTGGCCAAAAGTCTGCATATGATGCAAAGTTTTGCTTTGCTTGACTAATAAGACTGTCAATCTCTGTAATAACATTATCCCCAAAGTCAATAACATGCTTGAAGTACAAAAGGGATATCATGACCCTTTCATGTGTTCTTCCAAAACCTCATATGAGCCTTTATTCATGATATAACTAACTCATGGTCCTTGACAAAACTAGCCATAGGAAACAATTTAGGACATTTTCTCGGAAGTAGTGATCTACCTTCAGCATCCTTCTTCCATAACTCTATGCCCCCATCCTTGTGCATCCAATCAACTCTACTTTGATGCACTTTATATTCTATGACTACACTAGTTCCCTGCATAAAAAAGTGAAATTGGAGTGGCTTTGAGTGGCCAACAAGGGCAGTTGGTCCATCACAAAGGTATCCATCAACAAAATTCTTAAAGTTGGAAACTCCTGTAAGTAAAAATAGGGCTAGCATTGATGATATAGATGTTTGTAGTACCTCCATCAAATGTGGGAATGTGTATACTATTTATGTTCTCAAGGCTTTTTAATATCAACCAAACATTGTATCTACATCCTCATGTGTATGACCTACCATCAAAAAACCAAGATGTATAGTTTTGAAAACCCCCCTTGCAACAAGAAGTGAGAGATATGATAATACATATCTATTATTATTCTCTGATGCACAATTGTCCATTTGTAGTAACAAATTTTTTGGGAGCTTACAAAATGAGTGCTCCCAGGTGGAGGAAGTACTTTGTTGTTGTTGCTGATCTTTCTTGATATTAATCACCATATTCCCTAGGGAGGTGAGTCATAAATATATGTATGTATTACATGGTTTCAACATAAGGGATTATTAAAATACAAAATTTAAACTTTTTACATACAAAAGGGTCCCATATAAAGGGATTACTTATAGATTGAATAGAAAAGGGTTATGTTTTATTAAGGGAAAATTCTCAAATAAATATATTTATAAATAGGCATTGACGCACGTGATATAGAGGGTATATATATAGTGATTTACCCAAGCAATATCCTCTCCATTTGATGAGCAACCATTTATATATGGCTTAGCACTACAAGGATGTTTATTGGGTGGTTGCAATTGTCATTTGCCACCATGAGCTATATGGTAATCTAGTGCATTTCTACGATTCAAATCATCAAACAAGGAATTTTTACCCCTTTTTAGACCATTGGATACTAGATCCCCAAGCTCATGTCTATCTCCTCTCTCTAAGTTATCTAAACAAAATTGAAGAGATTCAATTGTGAGATTAGGATTAGAAAGCCACAAACCATTTAGTACAAAGTGCCCATAGTCACCTTCTCCATGATTATGAGTGATTCCTTTGTGGCTACTAGTTGAGCTTTTAAAGAGCTACAAATAGCGTGCTTAGAAAAATGACTAGACCCACTCAATGCCACATGGGGATACTCTTTATTCCAAATTCCATTGAATGTTGACTTTGACATTCCTTCTTTCTAGCCTAGTTGTTGCAGTGATGAATTCACCTCACATAAAATGTCAACTTGCTTATATGTGTCTAGAATAATTAATTGAGTTTCTTTGACCCGATCAAGCAATGTCCTACTTTTTTTTGGCATGTGTTCTCCATTTTTTTCAACAAACTCTTTTAAAAATGACATTGCCATCCCCAAATATGCTGGAATTCTCTTCAATCTTTGTACATTTCCATTGACATAACACCTTCCTCCACTCTCAAATTTACTTCTATAATTGGGAATCGCATGCACTGTGTACCATGCCTTGCAACATACTGTGGAATGATCTATCTTGAAAGTGTACTTGATCTTCATTGTATTGTCCATGTAGCCAAGCAGTGAAAAGCATATCATATACATAATTAATTCGAGATTGAGAGTTTTGCTCCCAAAAGTGTTTGTGCATTTGCATCACACTATCATGATTTGTATATTGGCAACATCTATTAGAGCAGCAATCCACAATAGCTACTTGTTGTATTGAACCAAGTGAAGTATATGTGCTAGCAATTGTTGGAGACATGTCCATTGGAACCCTCTTGATGAAAGTATACTTCCTTATATTAGAGAATGGTTTATTAGAAGCCATATCCAGAATTCCACTAGTTAAAGTACCTAAGTTTTCTACTAGTGATTGATCCAAAGAAGAACGTGGTAGTGGACTACCATTCAACAAAGTCACTTGATCAATCATCCATCTAACTATGTCAAGAGTATTCACAACATGCCAATTCTCTTGAGAACCTTTAATGAAAGTATACTCTAGGCTAAACCCAATACAATTCTCTCTCAAAAGCGGTTAAAATTTATAGTGACATGATCAGGATGCACAAATAGTATAACACCCTCATGGCATTTGTGAACCTTAGTCTCATTCCATAGCATGACATGTTGATCCTTCCATGATTGATTAATCCTTAAATCATCTTCTTGGAGTGAGATAGATGACATTGCATCATCTTGGTCTGAGATAGGTGACATTGCATCAAGCACTATAGAACCATTAGAGGGTGTACTTTATCCATACATATTCAAGACATGCATATTTTTTTGTAACACCACGGTGCTTTATTTATTCACAATCATCAATTAGAGATGCTAAAGTTGTAGTATTCTCTTTATCAACTAATAGATTTACACCCAACAAAGGCCATCGAATAGCTCTCCACACAACATGTTTCAACTCTTTCATACATTTTTGAAGCATGCATTCACTATCACAAAAACCTTGCCCCCATCCCAATCTTTGATCCACCATAGATTGCATTTGGACAAGTTGATAATATGGAACCAAAACCAACTTCTAAATTATGCAATACCAAATAAACGTTGTCTCCACCTTGTAAGACATAATCTATAAAACACAAATAATAGTCTTAGACTATGCTAGCATGAAACTAATATAGATATGCAAAACTTCTAAATAACCAAATATAGAATATCAAAATACAATTATTCCTATCATGTTGTTTTGCAGGCATTCGTTGTGATTGTCTGTGTATGTGGTGTGTGTGTGTGTGTGTGTGTAATACATCTAAATGGCACCTCGTACTCCTCCTACAATTTAGAATGTTCCATTGGTATCTCATGACTACTCTTTACTGGATTCAGATCTTATCAGCAAGGCAGGCTTAGCCAAGTTTATAGCACTTTCATTGCTGCTTATCTTGGAGGATATTGATATCTGTGAATCAATTTCTAGCTTCTTATAGTAAGTGGTCTAGTTTCGTAAGAGGAACAGTTATCCAACTAACACCTAAAAGCTTGGGCAAGGCTCTATCTTTACCCTATTGAGGAGACTCTTTCCCTACTACTCAACATTTGTTCTTGAATGATTATATCCTTAAGTTGTTGCAGAAGCAGACACAGGATGCATTTTATCCTAAGAGAGTTATTACTACCTCAGGCACCAATGTCTCCATGATCTCTAATCCTATTTGGAACCAATTTATCACTGCCAAAACACCCTCTAACTACCTTTCAAAGGAGTTTTTCACAGCTTCTAGAATGGTGTTGAAAGGCATTACTATTGATTGGAGTTCCTATCTTTTGTCAAAGATGGATCAATATTTTTTCAGAGCCACAAGGGGTAATGTAACTAATGTTACATTTGGTTCCTACATTTTTGTCTTCTTGACATATGTTGCCCCTCCGAAGGAAGTTCCTACCTTACCACTTGATCCACCAGAAGCTCCTCCTCCTACTACTACTACAAGCACTGATGTTGTCATTGAGGATCTTGATCCCATCCAACCTGTGATAATTCAGAGGAAATGCCTTAAATGAGTGGCTGAATCAACCCCAATTCCTCCTCTTCTCTCCATTCATGTTTGATCTAGCAGTCAACTGCCAGCTTTCCTCACAATGCCGAATCTTTTCAGAGCACATCGTGATGGTACTCTAGAGATTTCTATTCCTTCTGTACAAGAATTGGTAACATGAGATGCAATTCCTTTCTTATGCAAAGACATGCAAAGTTCTATTGAGCTCTCTATGAGACTACCTACATCCAACAACTCTATTCTTGAAGAAGTTCAATAGACCAAAGAAGAGCTGAATAAAGCAAATGATGAGCTAGCTTCTGTTCAAGAAATATTTTTTTATCTTTGTATTCAGATGGAGCAGTAGACTAAGATTATTCATGCTCATAAAGTGGAAATTTCTAGTTTGCAAACTTAATTGGTTGACACTAAATCCCAAGTGGTTAATGTGACCAAGGAGAGGGATAGATTATTGAAGGAATCTCAAGAGCTTCAAGATTTGATAGCTGTCCAAATGAAGGAGATGGGTTCATGGTGGTTGAATATTCGATTTTTTCAAAAGCTATATTTTTGGAGATTGTAGTGATGGTGATGGTGGATGGATAGCCCAATATGAAAAGATGCAAAACCTCTTATATCCTTTACGAATTTATCATGATTCTATGTTTTTTATAAGATATGTTAATGCATAAAGGGTTTTTCTTTCATTGAATTCTTTATTAGATGAAGGTTATAAGGTGGGGTCATGGTTGGATGATTTATTGAAGATGCTAAAGTAAATCCAGTTGAGCTCTTTGATGAACTTGTATTCTTTTTTTCTTAGGTTGTGAGGACACTCCCTTATTAAGTGTGGGGATATGTTGAATGTTGAAATGACTTGATTTTTTTGTTGATTTTTGTTGTTTTTGAGAGCTGAATAGTTGATTTTACATGATGATTGATTGGTTTGGAAGTGGTTTGAGAGTGTTTTGGATAGGGTGGAATGGTTTTGATAAGCTCATGATGTTTTTCAGTAGAGATATGAGGTTCTATTATGTTCTGATGATGTCTTGATAGTATCTAATTGGTTCTGATAGCTTTTTTTTGTTCTGTTTTTCTTCTGTATGAGGGGTTGGGATGATGATTGATGAAGTTTGAGGTTTTTTGAAAGCTCATTGAATGGTTTTTTATTGGTTTTAGTTGAGCTGGATACTTTCTATTGACCTTTTGTAACCCTCTGTTGAGCTTCTGTTGAGCCTCTATTTCTATTTTGTTATGTTCTGTATGCCTCTATAAGTGTTCTGTTGGATGAGAGTGTAGTATGGGAAATTTTTCTAGCATTAGAAAGAGGTGAATGAAAGTTCAAAAGAGCTCAAGAAAGTAGAAGAAGCAGTTGTTGAAGACTCAAGAGAAGGCTGGAGTGAAGCAACAGTAGTGAGCTATGAAGAGTCACTGTAGTGGCTCTGGTCACCTTTCATATCAAGCACACCTCCTGGGAGGGGCATCCATGACCAAAGAAGGATTATTGTGAGTGATTATTGAGCATTGTAGTGAGGATATGATGTACTATTGAGAGAGAGAGAGAGAGAGAGAGAGAAAGAGAGTCAGAGATGGCCAATTCTATGCCAAAAAATGTATCTACATATGAGAGATTGTGAGAGAAAGCTATGGAAACTATGAAGATGAATCATATGTGATATCTTTCCATTAAAAGTGGCATATTCTTTTGTTTTCTCCATCTCTATCAAAGAATTCTATGAATAATATAAAGAGAATGATGGATTTTGTTAAAGTTAAAGTCATGGGAGAATTATTTATATGAAGCTACGTGAAGACTTCTTATTCTTGGTGTTCTTTTCCTTGTTCTGATACATAAAAGATGAAAAATATGGTTGTTGATGATACAAGATAGATTTTCTTGTAGCAGAAACCTCATTTTCTTGGTGTCTCTCTTGGGGCTCCATCTCAATACAGTCAAGTTCATTTGGGAGCATGTAATCTCATGGTTTGGTTGCCCCATAGAGTTGGTTAGTGAGCAAGGCACACATTTCATCAATGAAGTGATCGCTCACCTGTTATCCATCTTTTTAATAATTCAAAAACATTCTTTACCATATTATCCTCAAGCCAACATTCAAGCCAAGTCCACAAACAAGATCTTGATAAGTGTCCTAGCAAAAATAGTCTCTATCTCATGTAGGGAGGACTGGGACAACAAGCTCATGGCAGCCTTGTGGGCATATAGGACGGCTTACAAAATAGCAATAGAACAAACTCCATTCAAATTGACTATGAAACCAAAGCTATTCTACAAGTAGAGTTCTTTGTTCCAATCTTGAGAATACTAGCCTAAGAGAAATGGGAGGGCCAAGAAGCATGGACAAATGTGTTAGTAGATTTAGAATACCTATGTAAGAATCATCTCATTGCAACCCATGCTCTAAAATGTGAAAAGGAATGACATAATATTTGGTTCAACAAACATTTCAAACATCAAGACTTTGGATAAGGAGACCCCGTCATCTTGCTGTACTTTGTCAAGGGACACGAGTAGAAAATGAAATTTAGGAGATTGGGACCTTTCAAGGTTCACAATTTCAGTAGAATGGGGAATGTAGAACTTAAAACCCTAGAAGGAGAAGGCATAGGTTTTTTCAATGGAAGTTACATAAAAAAATATTACCCTTCATTGCATCCACTTCATGAACCTCCAATGATAGATCCATCGATGAATGTGAGAGTTATAACCATCATTGAACTAGAGGAGGAGAATGAGGAAGCAGTAGCACTAGCCTACCTACAAATAACTATAACGTCCCAAAAGGCATACACCCTTGATGCACTAGTTGATGAGAGAGCCAACTCAAATATCTTAATGCATGAACAATGGAGCACCATGGGTCCACCCAATTGCAACCAACCAATGCAAAACTTAGCCCGTTTGGGGGCAGTCCTATCCACTATTGGGGAATTGCAAACTAATGATTTCTGTCGAGAGATTGAGAGCCTACCCATCGTCTTTTACATACTACCTAACAAGAAAAGTGTGGCCAAGGAATCACTATTGGGGTGCATGTTCAAAAAACAAGCTCATTGTAATACTGACTATGCATTGCAGCACATCCACCTTGCCATCGATAATGTTAGAATAGTAATAGCTTTCAGCAAAGGGCACCATGGCCATCCAAAAGCCTGTAGTACCACCAGTAGCTAAATCTAGTATCAACCCTAAGAAGGGGGTAGAACACCACAATGTACTCCCATTGCAAAGTACCACCACCCTCTAGAAACCACACACAAAGCTACAACCCAAATACTCAAGTGGATCCCCAAGCATAGACCATAGTCTCACAAACATCAATCATTGGGAATACATAGTTTCTGTGCCTCAAACTCTAGACCTAGATGGCATTGTTGGTATTCATATAGTTCACACACGATTGGGCATGATGGGTTCCAAAATCCCTATTGTTGCAAGCCCAATGCTAGTACAAAGTGTTAGATATGCTCAATGCCCCACCCTCATAAGGTGCCACCAATGATCCATGGTGCTCAAAGTTGTAAGGCTCCCATTATGAGGAGAAGCTAGATGTGAGCCCGGATATTGACTGAGTTCTAACTTGTATGTCATCAGATGAGGTCCATGTGACCAGATGGAAAAAAGGTGACCATTGTGGGTCTAATCTTTGGGTTAGACAGAGTAGTTAAGCTGGTAGTAACTCGAGGCACATTGCATCGAGTTGCAGGGTAAGGGAGTTATGAAGGGCCCTAGCCAACAGTAAAGGGAAGCCTACTAATGAAGGTGCACATGGAAGGTCAACAAACACATGTGCATATGGAAGGTCAAAAGACACATGTGCACATGGAAGGTCAACATACACATGTGCATATGGAAGGTCATCCATCATAACCCCCTTCACAAGCTATAAAAGGTAAAACCCTTCATAGTTTTCATCATCTGTCTTTCACCCAGTCATCAGTGTTGTTCCTCCACCAAAAACGATGTTGACAAAAAGGAAAATGGAGGTAAGAAGATGTTTCAAGGAGAGTGCTTCTATTGCAAGAAGAAAGGACATGCAATCGCAAATTGTTGTGCAAGAAGGCGGACGAAAAGAATGGCACCCTTAAAAGTAAAGGGAAAGAGACAGCCAATATGGCTTAAGTAGAGTTGGAGTTATTCATGGTGACCATTGAGAAAGTGTGCTCCTCAGCCCAAGAAGAATCTACCACTGACACATGGGTGTTGGATAGTGGGGCCTCTCATCATATGACCACAGTCATATGACCAACAAGAAATGTCTATATAGTTTTATGCAACCTCTACAAGAATCCATCATTGTGATGATTGGAAATGATGCAAAATGCCCTACTATAGGCATTGGTACTATTTCTTTTGTTGTTGCAAATGTTGAAGTCAAAAAGCTTTCAAATTTGTTGTATATTCTCGAAATTAGGAGAAATCTATTATTAGTTGCTGCCATAATTGATATTGGTCATGAAGTGAGGTTTATGAAGACAGGTGCAGAAATTATTGACAGTGCTGGCAAAGTTGTTGGCAAAGGAGAAAGAAGGAACAACCTGTATGAGCTAAGTGGTCTTACAGCCACCGCTGGAGTGGACACAAGTAAGCTTTGGAATAAAAGGGTTGGACACATCAGATTTGCACTATTGAAGGAGATTCACAAGCAAGGTATGGTTTTTCACCTACCTGCAGTGACTCAATTGAAGGAACCATGTGAAGCTTGTATGATGGGCAAGCAACAAAGAAAGGCATTTCCATAGGAAAGCAACAATAGAGCACACGCTCCTCTAGAGTTGGTGCATGTTGACTTGTGCGATAAGATGCCTACACAGGCCTTGGGGGGATCTTCTTATTTTATGTTGATTGTCGACGACTACAGTAGGAAGATGTAGGTGTACTTCCTTTGTGATAAGGCTCAAGCTTTTGTGTAAGTTTAAAGAATGGCTAGATGCATGCTAAAGGGCAAGGGATTGCATTGAAGCTGTTAATACTACAGACTACATTCTAAATCGAAGCTATACAAAGGCTCTCAAGGAAAAAACACCTCATAGGCTAACATTGGTAAGAAACCATCTGTCTCACATTTTAGAATTTTTGGATGGGAATATTATGCACAAACAAATTATGTGACCAAGAGGCAAAGAAGATCATCACGAGTCGTGATGTGGTGTTCAAGGAGCAGCCACATACAGTGGAGGAGGAGAAGGCAAGTTCTTCCACTTTATCATCAAGTGAAGAAGTAGTCCACTATGAACCTGTTCCGAGAGATGTCCCTATCCTTAAGGAGGAGGAAGCATCATCTTCAGATGATGAGGAAAAAGTTCACCAACTTGGCATCACCCCACCAAAAAATCCATTTCCACATTGGGTGAAGCAGCTCTATGACCACAATAATCCTATGCCTATATCTACTGAGGAGAAGGTAGACCACCAAGGAGATCTTAGAGAATAGAGGAGCAAAGTAGGGCTTCTACTCACAATATGGCCTTGATAGCTAAGATTATGAGTGAAGTAAAGGACCCAACTGACTTGGAAGAAGCACTTGCATATCCAGCATGGAAGGCAACTATGCAAACCAAGTATGACATCATAATGAAGAATGACACTTGGTGGATGCGCCAACAAAGGGGAAGGTTATTGGCACCAAGTGGATTTGGAAGGTAAAGTACAAGGCTGATCGTACCTTAGAAAAGTACAAAGCTAGACTAATTGCACAAGGATTTTCACAATTTGAAGGGTTTTATTTTCAAGAGTCATTCACCCCAACTACCAGAATTTTCACTATTCGCACAGTACTTGTAGTGGCTGCCCACAAGTAGTGGCCAGTTTACCAAACGGATATTAAGTCAACATTCTTAAATGGTGACCTCAAGGAGGAGGTGTATGTGGCTCATTCACTAGGGTTTGAAGCTTCCCATTCTAAGAACAAAGTGTGTAAGCTGAAGAAGGCATTGTATGGGCTGAAACAAGCCCCCAAAGCATGGTACCAGGCAAATAGATAAGTTCTTTTAGCTTAAACTTCAAAATATGTGCCTTAGATACTAACTTGTATGTTTAGAAGGATGGTGAAAAGTATGTAGTGATTGTCCTATATGCGAATGACCTTCTTATTATAGGTGACTATGAAGATATGATCAACCAAACTCAAAAGGCTTTGAGTTCTGAGTTTGAAATGACAGACTTGGGCTTACTACACTATTGTTTGGGGATTGAAGTTTGGCAAGAGCCAAGAAATAACTTCATGTCTCAAAATAAGTATACATGTGAGATCTTGAAGGCATTTGGCATAACCGAGTGCAAGGAGATAGCTAGACCTATGCCCCCAACCACCTAAAACCAAACGCACCAAGGGAGACCTACCAGTCCACCTAAGGTGCAGAATGTTGAAGGAGAGAAAAAGGAAACATCCTAAGAATTTGCAAATCGAGGAGCAAAGAAAACCACAAGACATACCAAAGAAATTCACTCAATTTAAGAAAGTCAAGAGAATAGTGGTCTTGCTAGGAGCCAAAAGACAAGGGCAAGTGAGCAAGCCCATAGGAGGACCCGCCAAGGTCAAGGAGGTCAATCTAGCTAAGGAAGGGGAGATGCCCCAACCTGTTTTTATGGTTGATGACTTGACCAAGGAAGAGGAGGCAACCCTTATTGCTCTCTTGCGAGAGTACATGGGCATATTCGCCTAGTCTCTCAATGAGCTAAAAGGGGTAGATCCAAGTATAGTGACTCATAACATCCTAACGACACCTGATGCAATGCTAGTCAAGTAGTGACCATATCCAATGAATCCTAAACACGCTCACGTTGTCAAGGAGGAAATTAATAAGCTACTGAGAGCACGATTTGTTTATGAAATTGAGCACATGGACTAGGTATCACCCGTAGTGATCGTGATGAAGAATGGGAAAATCAGAGTGTGTGTCAATTACAAGAAAGTCAACATTGCCATGAAGAGAGACAATTATCCACTACCATACACTAAGCATATGCTCAAGAGGGTGGCTATTAAAGAGTTCTACAATTTCCTAGATGACTTCTCTAGATACAACCAAGTGCATGTGCATTCGGATGATAGGCACAAGACTGCTTTCACTATAGAGTGGGGTGTCTTTGCCTACATAGTCATGCCCTTCAAGTTGACAAACGCACCAACCACATTTCAAAGGCTCATATGTGCCATCTTCAAACACATGCTTAGGCAAGAGTTAGAGGTATTTTTCACCGATCTGTGTGTCCACTCCAATTGAAAGGCACACCTAAGCAAGCTCCAAGAAGTCTTTGAAAGATGCAGACTATATCATCTCTCGTTGAACCCCTTAAAATGCCAGTTCTGGGTAAAGCACAAATGCATCCTAGGGCATATGGTGTCAAATAATGGCATTGCCACCAACTTTTTGAAAGTTAGAGCCATCTTTGATCTTCTTCCACCAACTAACTACAAGGGAGTTCAGTGCTTCCTTGGCCACACTAGGTACTATCGATGATTTATGTTAAACTATACATTAATTGCTAGGCCTCTATACAAATTGCTGGTGATATTTGAATGGACTGAGGAATGTCAATGTGCGTACAAAGAGTTGAAGAAGGCTCTAACCATAGCCCCAAAATTAAGAGCCCTAAACTATACCATAACCTTCCATTTTCACATTGATGCATCGAAGTATGCCGTGGGAGTTGTGTTGTGCCAGCCTGGTGAACACAATTTAGACTATCCAGTGAGCTTCGCTAGCAAACAACTCATGGATACGGAAATGAACTACTCCATGATAGAGAGAGAGGATTTAGACATGGTGTTTGCCATAAAGAAATTTTGGCATTACCTTTTGGCTACACCTTTTGTCTTCTTTGTTGACCATCAAGCCTTGCTTTATATTACTAACAAACCCTATGTTATGGAACACATTACATGGTGGCTACTTCTGCTTCTTGAATTTGACTTCTCTGTGGTTGTTCACAAAGGGAAGTAGCACTACATGGCCGACCATATGTCTTGCACACCCATAGTAGAAGTCACTAGACAAGGCATTACAAATGACTTGACTAACGCACATTTGTTTAACCTATCTAGCAAAAGGAACTTGTTTAGAGCTGACTTGACACCATACTGGGCTGACAACATAGTCCATGTGATTGAAAATAGACTACCTGAAAGACCCATTGAGAAGGTCCAACATAGGAGACTCATCCTTAAAATACAACCATATCAGTTGATAGCAAGCCAACTCTATAGGTTAGGGTAAGATGGATTGGTGCATAGATATGTATGCAAACATGAGATGCATGATGCACTTGTAGAAGCACACAATGGAATTGTAGAAGGGCACTTCAACGGAGACACGACGGCCTGCAAGGTGCTAGAGTCTAACAACTATGGTGGCCTACTCTTTTTTGAGATGCAGCATGATTTGTAAAGCACTACGATGAGTGCCAATGGACCAAGGTACCCATTCGCAAGGACAAAATGGAGCTCAGTCCAATCATTGCAAGACAACCATTCAAAAAATGGAGAATTGACTTCATTTGGACTATCAGTCCTATGGCACAATACTCGCAGGTCAAGTACATAATCATTGCTACTATAGACTACCTCACCAAGTGGACAGAAATGTGAGCCACTAGGAAAAATGATGCTAGAACCACTGCTAAGTTCGTGTGGGAGCAAGTGATCTCACGATTTGGCTGCCCCATTGAACTAGTTAGTGATCAAGGCACACACTTCATTAATGAAATGATCACTCATCTCCTATCGACCTTCCTAATCATCCATCGAAAATCCTCAACCTACTATCCTCAAGTGAATGGTCATGCTAAGTCTACTAATAAGATCTTAGTGAATGTCGTCACCAAAGTGATCTTAGCCTTGCACAGTGACTGGGACAACAAACTGATGGCAGCCTTATGGGCCTATCGAAGAGCCTACAAAATAGCAATAGGACAAACTCCCTTCAAGTTAACCTACAGAACTAAAGTCATCCTACCTCTAGAGTTCTTTGTTCCAAGCCTGAGAGTAGCCATCCAAGAGTATGGGATGGAAAGGAGGCATGGACAAATTGCCTAATCTAGCTAGAACACTTATTAGAGACTCAACTTCTAGCCACCCATGCACTGATTTGTTTAAAGGCCCACCACAAGAGTTGGTTTGACAAGCACATCAAGTAGCAAGAATTCAAATAAGGTGACTTAGTGTTGTTGTACTCAATCAAAGGGCACAAGTAGAAGATGAAGTTTAGAGGATTATAACCTTGTTGAGCCCACACTATCAACCAAATTGGCAATGTTGAGCTCGAGGCCCTAGATGGAGAGGGCATAGGCTTCTTCAATCGTAGCCGCATAAAGAAGTACTACCCTCCCACGCATCCACTACATGAACCTCCATGCTAGAGTCCCTGTGAAAGTTTGAGTTGCCACAATAACGGAAATTGAGGAGGAAGAGGAAGAGGCAGTAACATCCACTCACCTGCCCAACAAACACATACCTTTGACGCATTGATCGATGAGGGAGATGATTTCAATAACTTAACTCACAATCATTGGACTCAAATTGGCCACCCACAAATACAATCTACTAACGCCAAACTCAATCCATTTGGGGGTCAATTGTATGCACTTCTAGGAAGGTGCAAAGTAGCAGCCCCTATTGAATCTGAAAGCATACCTATAATCTTTTATGTGTTTTCGAACACAATAGATGTTGGTCAGGAATCATTTTGTTAGGACATTCATTTAAAAAGCAAGCACATTGCAATGTCCACTATGTGTCACAAGGTATTCACCTTGCTATCGACAAGGTAATGATAGTCACAACTTTCAGTAAGGGTAGCACGACTCCATCCAAGCTCACAAAGTCACCGGTAGAGAAACCCACCACCAAGTCTTAGAAGGGGGTCAAGACTTATCACAACCCACAACACTGCACTATTAGCACACCATTGAGATTAAAGCTAAGGCCCCTGAACCACAATTCAAGTGAGTGCCTAAACTTTAAGGACTGCCACCTAGGAGCCACAATCATCATGACCATGCAAGTCTAGGAACTCATACTCAAAACCTAGGAGGCAACAAGGAAACTATAGAAACTGATGAACATTCAAGCTACAATGGGTCCCCGAGACCTTGTTGCAAGCACAAGGCTATTACGAGGGCAATCCTTGGATATGGGTTCCTAAAGCTAAGTTGGCCAGCAACACTATTCAAACGCCACCCTCAAACTTAGGCACTAAAGCCGCACAACAAATTAGGCACTAAAGCCGCAAAAAGCTCAAGTTGTGAAGCCCGTAGAGCCTAGCACCGTTGGCCCAAAACCTCAATGAGTCTACTGATCAAAACTGTAGCTTGATGACTCCAAACCAACTCAATCCATCACTATTAGTGCTACTTAAGCCACACAAACATCTACTAGTACAAATTCCAAATCCCAAACCAAGCCTTAAGTGCACAAGAGGCCAAACTACACACTCTAGAGTAGCCCCAACCGTAGATATCACTCGACTGAGTTATTAATTCTAGTCAAACCCCAGCCCCTAGTAGGCCTTGAACCTTCTTACAAACGATGTTCCATTCTTACCTTGGCTGTAGACTTAGATGAAAATACAAGGGATGACTTAGTTTTTTGCCTTTTGTGTTTGGATGCCACAATTACCACACTTGCAAAAGCTACAAGGGATGACTTAGTTTTTTGCCTTTCGCGTTTGGACTCCACATTTACCACACTTGTAAAAGCTATGATCGATTAGACCTAGGTCTCTTAGATGAGCCTTCAACACAACGGAGGTACACACATTGACTTGCTCATGGGAAGAATCGGAACTTGTATTCATCAAGGCTCCCTAGGCAGCTAAAAAATGCATTGCCACTAAGATTTCCCATGAAGAAGCACACAAGCAATGTCTCATTATGTCTTACAACAAAGGCACGATCCTTGCCCCCATCGACTAGAAAATTGAGGAGTTGAAACAACTAGCTGCCAATGACTCCTCTTTCTTGCGACAATGGTACGATCTCAGACTCCAATGGGAGCAAGAAGGCTACCAAATCATGACCAAAGCCGTTGAGCAAAGATGCACAATCAAAACCTCAGAATATGACCCAAATTATGTAGCCCCAACCTCTGCCCCTCAAAGAGCACATCATGACTCACCCCTACTTAGATTGCACATTGACCAAGGAGGAGATACACATCACCATCCAAATGGACTCTGGTGATTTCCTCGTGGATGTCCTCACTTACCTCACCCATATAAGCATCCGACCTATTGACATGGACCATTATGCTCAAATGGAGTACAACCCGCACTTCTACACTTGGCTCTTGTGAAAGTGAAACACAATGAGCACGCGGTGCTAAATGGTCTTCCCCATTCAACCTCTAATCCTAGGAAGGATTCTTCTCATCTCTAAGGGAGGAGGGTGTGAATGATAAAAGGTATGGAACATAAAAACAAACTCGAAAACCTCAAACCTTTAAAACCAAAAAATAATGCATAAAATCAACTCATGATTAAGGATAGGTGCTAAAAAGTTTTGCGAAATGCGTGTATTGTTTAAAGAAAAAATCTATCTTTATATTTAAGCATTTCAATTTTCATAAGCATTGCTTCCATCTTCTATGCGTCTTTCCACAAAAATTATCTAAAGAATACTAATGGTGGGCTATGGCTTCATGTGACAGGCACCTATAATGATAGGACAGGAGGAAACCATCAAGTTGTTGTTCTCAAAGGAAGAGTAGGCTAAGTAGGGCCTCTCAGTGGAGACAAGGGCCTACAGCCAATTCAAATTCAAACACGTATTGAATTTGTTCAAATTCAAACACGTACTGAATTTGGAAGACATAGTCATGGAGGAGCCATCCATCAAGGGACTCCTAAAGCAATGTCAGCTATAGAAGTATGTGGAGAAGGTGGGCCAAGCTATGGACTATGAGAAGTGCGTAGAATTCATCTGAACTTTTCACAAGAACTGTGCACCATCACGATGTGTCAAGAGAATGAGGTCCATCGCGGAAATCAAGCTAAGTCTTGAGTTGGTGCAAAGAGCATCGGGCCTGCCAAACAAAGTTGAAAGATGGCCAAAAAGGGACATCTACAACATGTTGGGAATGGACAAAGTGATGGTCCACACCAACGATAACATCAGCCTAGCTAACATTCCCAACCCCAAAGTCCAACTCCATGAAAAAAATGGTGCACGCCTTGTTCTCTAGCCAAAGGTACAATGCATTGATGAATAGAATCAATATGCCAATGCTGGAAAGCATCGTTGCCAAGTCCTTCGATGAGGTGAACCTAACAACTTCATGCGGAAGATGATAGAAAACATCGACAAAAGCACTCGTCACAAATGAAGACCCGCGGGAGGAGAATCCTCGGCCTCCAAAGCTAGGAAGTTGTCATTGTCAAAGGGCCTCTACCATTAGCTTCAGAGGGATCTTGATGACGGCCATCATAAGAGAGACCTTGGGGGAAATGCAACAAGATGAGGAAGTCCGTGAGATGCCAAAAAATTCTCCTCTGCACCAAGAATAGGATCAATCCAGTGAAAGGACGATGATGAGTGACAAAGAAGGAGATCGAGAAGCACAATCTAGCCAAGGAGGGGCCAAGAAGTCGAAGAAAAGGACTCCACAAAAGAAGGCTAAAGAAGAGAGTAGGAAGAAAGAAAAAGTAGATTGGACAAAAGCCCAAAGTGAGTCCAAAAGTGCCAAAGAAAGAAGAAAAAGAAGAGAAAAGGAGGAGACAAAAAGAATAAAAGAGGAATCCAAAAAATCAGAAGAGGAGAGAAGGAGAAAAGCAAAGCAAGAGGCCGAAGAGTTGAGGAGGAAGGAAGAAGAAGACATAGCCCTCGTCATCTACCTCTCAGTGGAGCAACCTTCAACAGAAAAGGAGCTGGCATCCATGAGCCCCTAGGAAGAGGAACGTCCTGGCATAAGCTCCTAAGCACCCAAGAATATGCAACCCCCAATAGCAGAAAGCAAGGGCAAGGCCCTAATTGACCCAATGCCTGCCACCCCAGTCTCTATGCCCACCTAAGGCTCTTCTACCACAGTGGATGCCAGCAATCTTGTGGCCTGGGTGTAGTTTCTAGTTGACAAGGAAATAGTTTAAGGCAGAAGTGGAGGAACCTCAATGACTCAAACTAAAAGACTAGCAGCTACAGATGTAGAGTCCAAACAAGACCCCAAAAGGCAGAAAGTAGAAGCATCCACAACAATTAATCCCACCACCCTACTGTTGTCTACAAATTACGATGAATATGTCAAGGAACTTCATTCACAGCTAGAAAGGGTGAAAGAAGAAAAGAAAATCATTGTTGCTAAGCTCGAGGCTGAAAAGGAGGCTATGGCGACCTTCCAACTAGAGAAAACACGCCAAGTAGCAAGCTACCAAAAAGAAATAAGTGAGCTAAACGTAGAGCTTAAGGCTAAAAAGGGAGAAGAAGCTAAGTGGCAGAAGGGGCTTGAGGAAGAGCATCAGGAGTTGATCGGCCTACAAAGGCAATACAAATGCCTCATAGTACAAAATTAAGAATTGATAGGGCGAATGGACAAGATCTAATAAGCCATGGATCAACTCGCAGCAGATGAAGCAGCAAACGCCCTAGAAGGGGAGAAGCATCAAAAACAAATGGATGAAATGATAGGTAGGCTGATGATGGAAATGGAAGACCAAGGGAGGTTAGAAAGAGAGATTAAATATTTGAAAAAGGAGAAGGAGACAGTAACTAAAAAATGGAAAGCATAAGAACCGACCATAGTGGCCCTAGCACAAAGACAGAATCAGAGCCTAAAGGAGATGCAACAAAAGGCTAATAAATGGGTGGTGAAGAGAAAGAAAAGGGTGAGAGACTTGGCGAGCCTCCTAGCCATTGCAAAAGGAAATAGAGTGTCTACAGAGAGTAGGAAAGAGGCCGTACAAACAATACTAGAAGCCCAACGGTGTGCCTTCCTCAGTACTATAATGGATGTCACACAATCAAAGAAGGATGAGGCCATTGAATTACTAAAGAAAAAGGTGGAGATCCCCCACAAGGCTTCAAAACATGGGCTACATGTTGTAAACCAGAGTTGCAGCATTGGAATGTGTGCACAAGATGGAGAAGAGAGCTCAAAGTACAAGAACAAAATCTTGCTTACTAAGTTGCTTAGAGTACAACTTAGGTACACTCTCCCACACATGATAGTGACCCATAGGTTGTTTATATAGCCTCTGCCAAGCTAGGGTTAGGGTTTCCCCTGCCCCCTAGGGGTATTCACACTCATCTACCCTTATACTCCCTTGCTTATAGTGGGTTCCTATGCCTGTCTTCTAACACCCCCCCTCAATGCCAGGGTGGCATTGGATTACAAGGCATGTAAGATGTTCCCCCCCTTCTTAGGATGCCTTTATAAATCAGGCTTACAAGGTTTTTTTTAGGTAGATGATTTTAAAGAGTCAAAACAATCGATCTTCAGATGGATTGGAGGCATAGTTGGCCACCAATTATTTGGGTATATCAAGAGTGTTGGGGCATTTACTAGTGATATGCCCTGTCTTCTTGCATTTGTTACATTTCATCTTCTCGGGATACTTCTTCCAGCAGTTGTTTACAAGATGTCCGTTTTTCTTACAGAAAGAACATCTAGTGAGAGCTGTGTGTACCAATACTTGATCACGGGAAGTTGAAGATGCCTGACTGTTGTTGCTTTCTTTGTGGTTCCTCTTTTCTTCATCCAAACATGATTGAATGGTACTTGCCAATGTAGGATCTGGAATGTTGGTGAGAGTGGTTACAAGAGTAAGAAACACCTGTTTTACAGCTTTTAGGAGAATAGCAATAGCATCTTCTTCATGTATTGGAGCTTGTACAAAGGCAAGCTGTGCCACGTGAGATAGTATGGCTGCAAAAGTTATTGGGTGATTTGGATGTGCAAGAAGATGTTCAAGTTGTCATTCACTATGACAACATGAGCAATATATAGTTAGCTAGGAACCAAGTGTTTTGTGCTAGGACAAAACACATTGAGGTATGTTACCACTCTGTGAGAGAGAATGTACTTGTAGGATGTTTAGATGGAAAGCTCAACATGTGTGGACATTAATAATGGACCACATGGTTAGATGTGTCTACATGTCTATACCTAGCACATGAGTGGTCATTATGATCCTCACATGGCCACCATTGACTTATCACTTATTATATTTTGTTGTTAGATATATCTACAGCTGGCATAGTTATAGGGTCAGTCAATTATGCACTATTTGACTTAGTAGAACACTTTCCTTTATATTATATCTTATCTATACTTTTCATACATTGCGTTGTATAGAAAATAAGGAAAAGAAACTAGCAAGAAAATATTTTGGTCTCTATCTCTATTCTTATGTTTTTGAGTGAGCTTTTTCTTGTGTGTATGGTGTGTGTTTGGTATATGAGCTCAAGCAAGTCCCCCCCCCCCTCCTGCCATTCACGACATGGTATCAAATTGATGCCACTCAGAGATACTAGTTATGAGGGATGAAGTGAAGGAGAAGATACAAGGATTTGAGCAAGCAAGAAATGGGTGAGAAGCTCTCCCATTCCTCCATTCTTTCTCTTGGATTTTTCCTATAGAGGCACTAGAAACAAAGCAGAGCAAAGATCTCATATTGCTATCAGATTTGGTGTACAAGTAGAGTAATATATATTCTACCGATAAGCCCTTTGTGTGTCTTACTGCTACTTTTATTTCCATCTAAGACTGTTTTGGGCTTGATTTTAGACCCGCAAGATTGCGGACATCAATTTTAGGGTATACTACAATTCCAATTATATCGATCGAAAAAGTGAGTATACATGTTACAGATTTCAAATCTATAGTTTCTAAGGTGGTTTCCATGAAGCAAACACAAGTTTCATCTACAAATAGGTTATAGATTATAAATAAATGGCTTGAGACCTACCTATGACACTTTTTCCATGATGTACAATACAATTGGGATATCCAACTCCACTTGGCTGAATTTGCATATAACAACTCCATCCACTCTAGCATTGTGGTTTCTCGTTTCGTTTTGAGGTATTATATGAGTATAAGACTCTCCTCACTACAGTCTTGTTCAATGATAAGATCAACCCCTAGAGTAAAGAGGAGTTAAAGCACATGCAGGCACTACTTCAACAATACAAAATGAATCTTTAGAAGACACAATGCCACATGAATCTCTATATTCATAAGAAAATAAGGCATTTGGAATTCCAAGAGAGAGATGTCCTCTTGAAAGTGCCCAAGTCTCATTACTCGACTCTCAAGGAGGGTAGTAGTAGCAAGTTGGCCCACCACTTCTATGGCCCATGCTAGATCCTCAAGAAAATTGGCAACTTGGCTTACTGATTAGAGCTCCCCCCCACTACCAAGATTCACAATGTGTTTTGTGTTAGCCAGCTAAAGCCTTTCATTGACACCTTAGTGGACTATGTGAAAGAGTTATCTCCCATAGACGAAGAAGGCATCATTTAGTATAGAGGCAATCATTGGGCGGTGAGATAAACACTTGAGATCTCAATCCATCAAGGAATACCTCATCAAATGGCAAGGCCTACCCTTGAACGAAGCCTCTTGGTGCCCAACCACCATTGTGGAAGAGTTTTCTCACCTCCAAGAGGCCCAATGCCCGAGATATATCTCATTTTGACCCCACACTATCTACAAACACTGCACCATTTTAGAACAATTTTATACTTATATTAATTACAACCATGTGCTCCTACATAGGTTGAAAGTGCTCATTTGTAAGATCAATTTCAATATGTAACATACCCCATTTGGAGTAGCCTATCAAAAGTTATGGCAAATTTACCTGAGTAGGCCTATAGTGGACAGCATGTTATCCATAGTCTTCACCCAATGTTTTCATTATAATGTGGATCAAAATAGTTTTCTACGCCCCCCACTCCTAGTAGGCCTATATTGGACAGCATCTTGTCCATAGTCTTCACCCAATCTTTTCATTATAATGTGGATCATAGTAGTACTCTACACCCCCCACTCCTTGGCCACTCTATTAACTTTAAGATCTAGGATAGAATGTAATGAGTGTGGGATACACAAGAACTAGGGGTTAAACTCCCAATCACACTGACTAAGGTATACAAGGTATAAGAGAGACCCAATTTAGGGCATCTAGTGTAATAAATCAATTTTTCATGCTACTTTAGTTAGGTAATTAGCCTATTTTAAACCAAAGTATAAAAGGCAAGAGGGTGCCACTGTAAATCATCTTTTAATCTTTTTCACATCTCCACTTCTTGGAGCTTGAAGGTAATTCCTTCCCCACCATTGTAAGGGGTGAGTTCCTTTCAGTAGCTATCATCAAATGATTCTCAAGCTTCCATGGCTTCAACATCTCTTGTAATTCTTGGTTGTAAGACATCCTGAATTAAGAAATGGCAAGCTATGGTTCTCAACATTTCCCGTTGTTTAGCATTTCTTGTTAGTCTTTGTATAATTTCCATTGAAGAGGCAACCTTCATTTCATTCATATCAAAGCACGGACTTTGATCCATGGGAAGAGTCGCTTTCATGGAGAATTAGTCACGAGGACAGGTAGCAGGTAACTGGAGTACCAAGATTTGGTCACAAGGTAAACTGTGACTAGTCGGGATTCTCTGCAACAAGTCGTGATTAATTTTGGAGATTTCCTAAAGGAGATCTTGAGGAAGATGGAGGTTCTTGGCCAAAATAGTAGGTCGTGGTCCAAATGGAGGCCCATTTTAAAGGTTCTTAATCCTAACTGGAGTCTAAACAAGGATTACTATAGTTAAACCTTGGTTATCTTTTTGAGCCAGCTTCTGTCTCTTCTTTCTCTCAAGCTTTCATGGTATCTTGGCTTTTCCTTTCTTTCAAGCCTTTCAATGGCTCAAGTAACCTCTAGGGCTGAAATCTTCATGGAATAAGCTCTCTATAGAGTAGCTTTGAGCTTGCCTTGCTTACTCCTCATTTTGAAGTAGGGGAGTATGTGTTTGCATTGAAAACATACTCCCTTACCTCACGAAAAAATTCAACCATTTAAGCCTTGCCTATGGCTTTTGGCTATGGATTTAGCAAGCTTCAACAAGGATTCATCAAGCTTCCCAGCAAGCACACAGAGCTATTTCTCATTCTCATGATCATTCTTGATCTCCCAAACCCTGGCTATGGAAAATTTTATGATAGTAGTGAAATTTCTTGAAGAGATCAAATGGCTTTTACTCTACCAAGCTTCATGGAGCTTTCTCAACACTCAAGGGACCAACATTGAACCATTCTTAGACTTGAAGCTTCAAGGATAGTTTGCTATGGATTCAAAATAGGGCAGCAAGCTTTAGGCATCAAGTTCTTGGATTATTCTCTTCCATTTATCTTTACGAATTTTTTTGACCCTACAATAAGCAAAGTAGTCAAGTGCTTAGGGTATGAATATTTCTATGTTTAGATTGGATTGGATATTATTTGGAAGGTAATATTAATCGTCTTGTCACAGTTTTGCTATCCTTGTGACAATTTACTTGTCAATCAATACAGTTCAAATTAAACTTCCTTTTTCCTTGCAGATGAACTCATGCCAAATAACAAACATTTCCCTCGCTACGATGTGCAATTAGCAATGATAACTTCCTAGTAATTTGAGCAACGAAAGAAACCTTTCATGAATTTAATCATTTACAATGATTCGTTGCGAAAGGAATAAGACTAATGGTGCAAGATATAATTTCTATACCTTTAGGATTTAACTAAAATATACTACTATAGTAAATGGATAATCTTGCTCGTAATTTATAATGCTTGATGCAATTCGAAGGAAGCTAAGTTCTATACATTATCATTCCTTCAAATAAGCTAAACTCCTTCATTACAAATAACTCGGACAAATATATCCTATCCCTAACAATTTCTCTTTGCATGATCGACTTAAAACCGAATTAAAGCAAAAAAGAAAAACCTGGTTTTGGGGTGAGATATCCACATGGATACCGGGAGATGACCCTCCCGCGGCTACGCCTTGGACTTTCTTAGGAGGCATCACAATTGTAGTTTCATGGGGTTTTTTCTCTAAACCACTCCAGGGACCTCTCTTCTGCTTCAAGTATTCAAGATTTTGAAGAATCCAAGCAATGCATTCAAGATTGAAGGAACTACAAGTATGACATGGATTGAAGAATTTCATTGAAATCTCCATCAAAGAGGTTTCAAATTCCAAGGATTTTTATCTATACTACTCATTGGAGGTGAAGACTTTATGTAGACGTCATTCTTGAATCATATTTGGAGCTAATGTATGGGATTATGGAGTCTATTCTTCTCTTGATCATTTGTTGGATTCAAGAAGACGATCTATCAACCTTGATGGTGGCTGAAGTTTGACTCAAGCAACATCTTCTTCTTCAATCATTGAAAGAGGTACTTCTATTACTCTTCTTTAATCTCTCCAATTCCTCATTCAATTGTTGTTGCATTTCCTATTGCTAAAGGAGAGGTTAAGTAAAGTACTCTTGCATTGAGCTTCAATCTCAGAATTGATTGAATGAACCATAATACTCAAGTATTTATGGCATTGAATCTTGAATCCCAAGCATGAATTGATTGATGAATCGGCCCATTAAAATCGGTGCGTTGAAATTGAGAGTATTATTACTCTTTCCATTGTTTGATTGGTCATTACATAGCATAAACCATGCAATTTCCTTTCAATTACGCTAAAGGATTACTTAACCTCTAACTTTGGGTTCCTTTATTATTCAATCTATTGAGAATACCCAAGAAATTTGTAAAAGGTGAGCACATGATCCCATTATATAGATTATCATCACATTTTTAGCCTTATAACATACTAAAAACTCACAAAATGATATAACAAGTCAACTCCAAAATTGAGAGCAAGTAAGAAGATAATAGGCCATATAACACAGTCAACTCCAAAATTGAGAGCAAGTAAGAAGATAATAGGCCATATAACACTTCAACAAATGCTGCACAAAAATTCTTTTCCATGGATCTCTTTAGAGAGAGGAAAGAAAAAGGCATATGCTTTAACTATAGGGAAAAGTATTTTAGCTGATCTTGCTTCTACAAGAATGCCAAGGTAAAGAATTATAATATGATTTTTCTTAAGGATGTGGAAGAAAAAGTTGAGGATCCAACTGTTGTAGCACATGCTAAAAATAAAGATTATAAAGAGGATTTTGATCAAGACAAAATTTATGATCCTTTGCATGGCTTTCATTTTGATGCAGGTGGGTATGTACCTTTTGATCTAGGTGGGATTAAGTCACATGTTGCCGCCACTACATTGTATTTTGCCTCTATGAATGCATGGACAAGTTCTAGGAGCCCGAATATACTCTAAATTCAGGGCAGCATCCATATGAAAAATATCTTCATTTTCATAGATAATAACATTTAGAGCTTTGTTAAAAAATCAATCATTGAAAGATTTTGTGTTTCCATTGATTTACATCAGCACATTAAGGTACAAGTAACTTATGGAGAAGAGGAAATCAACACCCAAATGCATTCACAAGTTCCCATAGATTTGGCCAAAAACTATGATGCATGAGTGAACTCGATTACTTTGAAAATGGGCCCCATAGATGTGGTATTAGAGTGCAATTAGCCAATGATATTGGGCAAGATTACTATGGACTTGTCAGTGCTTTATATGGAGTTTTTTAGTAGGGGACAACTGATCCCTAGAGTAGATGATTTTCTAGATGAGTTGAAGGGGGAAATTTATTTCATGAAGATATACTTGAGATCAAGCTATCACTAAATTTATATGAGAGAGGGTGATGAAATCAAAATAGTATTCATGATTGATCAAGAGCTCTACCATTTTTTGTTATACCACTTGGATCCAAGCTACCTTCCAAAGCCTTATAAATAATTTAATGTAGCCATTCCTCTTCAAATTTTTCTTTATATTCTTTGATGATACCATTGTTTATAGTAAATCATTGGAGACTTAGTTATACCACATGAGGAAGGTATTTGATGTATTCACACACCACATGCTCTTTGTAAGAGCATGTGCATTATTAGAGATTAGACAACTCCAATAAATACTACTCTCCTTCATGGATTTCTTGGTCTATTATTATTCTACCATAGATTTATTAAGCATTATGTGACTATTGCAACCCTTTTGACTGATAGACTCAAGAAATAAGCCTCCTTTTGGGATACCATTGTAGATGGATTCAACTGAAGGATTTGCTCATTTTTTTCTCCCATTTTGATTTTCCCAGACCTCTCCAAGGAGTTTACCATCAAATGTGAATCCAATAGAAGAGGCATATGTGCAATCTTGTTAGAAAAGCATGAATTTATTGCATTTAAGAGTCGTAAGCTTACAAAGATGGAAATAGCAATGAATGTTTATGAACAAGAAATGTTGACTATCCTCTAGGGAATAAAGAAATTGCTGTCAATTTAGAGTTGAATGATCACAAGGTCCTTACGCATTTCCTCTTCCAATCAAATTTTACTCCCAAGCATCATAAATGGGTGGCTACTATTGAGATGGCAATCTCAACACATGCAGACATTGATGATGGACCACCTGGCTAGATGGGTTCTCACGTCTAGACTTAGCACATTGGTAGTCATTATGATACTCACATGGCCACTAACTTATCACTTATCATATTTAGTTTGTTACACCCACCTACAGCTGGCAAAGATATAGCACCAGTCAATTAGTGTAGTATATTATGCACTGTTTGACTTAGTAGGTCACTTTCCTTTATGTTGTATCTTATCTATACTTTGTGTGCATTGTATTGTGTATGGAAGAAGAAGAAGAAATCAGTAAGAAAACGTTTTGGTCTCCATCTCTCCTCTTGTGTTCTTGAGTGAGCTTACTCTTATGTATACAGTGTGTGTTTGGCACAACAACTCAAGCAAGTCCCCCCACCACACGATTCTTGACATGGTATCAGAGCCACGCCACTAATAGAGGTTGATCTTGAAGGTTGAAGTGAAGAAAAACAAGCAAGGTTCAAGCAAGAAAGCAACGGGTAAGAAGCTCTCCCATTCTTCCACGCCTTCTCTTGGATAGTGCCTATGGTGGTGCGCAGATCGGTCGCAGATAGCTCACGTGGTGAATCCCGGAAGGTCCCCAAGAACAAAGTACTCTACCTTTTTGCACAAAAACCCATGTAAAAGCATGCACGACAAGAGGCAAGAGACAAATTGGGTTCAATCTCCCCCATGCCTTATGTGAGCGCTTCACAAAGCATGTATTTTATGTATATTTCCAATCTTCATGCTCAATAATAGCCCAATTACAAAAATATGACAAGATTTTAGCTTTTGAGTTTGCTTTCTACAAAAATAGGAAAATAAAGCTAATGGACGGTGCCCATAGTGTCTGGCACGCCCAATCTCAATGTCCAAATAGAAATAACATATCCGGGCGCATAAGCGCATACAAAATAATAATAAATAATCGATGTCTCAATAGACATAACAAAATATAGTCGTGGCGCCTATCAAAATCTAGTCCAAGAGTCGAAAACCCGCTAAACTCCAATGCTTTCCTCCGCCATTGCTGCTATCTCTACACATCAACTGAAGCATTCACCTTCGTTAGTAAAATAATACAATTAAACCGACAAAAGTGAATACCTAGCAGTCTTCAGCTACATAAATAAATTAACTGGTTAGAAATAAATCCTAACCTTAATTTATTACGAGTGCGCACTCTAAACTCATAAACGTTTATTAATTTAATATGCATTTTTCGGAATCACCCGCTATGGAATCACCCATATACACACTAAATTAATGAAACGCCCGAAAAGGACAGGCGTCCCCATCAACTTCTCGCACAAAGAATCCTCTTTGTGTATGAGCCCCGGTCATCTAAGTTTACAGAATCCACCGTAAAACCTCACGGAATCCACCGTGGCACGGAATCCACCGTGGAATATGCCTCCTGGCATCATATGGAGGCACCGAAAGCAGGGTAGAGTGAAAATATCAGATTGCTGTGAGATTTGGTATGCGAGAAGAGCACTATATATTCTGCAAATTAGGCCCTTCAGGGATTTTTCACAGGTTTCTTTGGAAATCTGAGGCCGTTTCAGACCCCGTTTTAGAGCTACAAGGTTACAGATAACAGTTTTAGGATACATTGTGATTTCAACTGTGTTGACCGAAAGTGGATGCACAGGTTACAAATTTTGAATCTCTAATTTTTTAGGTGTTTGCTAGGAAGCAAATATAAGGTTTATCTACAAAAAAGTTGTAGATTACATGTATATTGAGCAATCAATGAAAAAGGTTGTTTGGTGTGTTATTGTGCACGTGTTGTGAAAGGTTGTAGAAGAATTGCTTGATGTGTTGTATCCTTTTTTGTGATAATGGGAGAGAATAGTGGAAATCCCATTATTGAGAAGATCGACAAGAACAACTATCCTTTATGGAAGTTTCGTGTGACAAACTTCCTCATTAGAAAGGGCCTTTATGAGTTTGTTTCAGGTGAAGAAAATGAGCCACAGCCAGGTATCCCTCCGACTGCAGATGAATTAAAGACATGGAAAGAATGGAATACAAAAGACAAAAAGGTGATGTACTGGCTATCTACATTCATTGATAATACTATGCTGACATATCAGGAATGTAGAAACTTCACATGTAGCTTGAACAATTTTTGAGAATATGTTTTCAATAAATACAAAGGCATGAAAGATTCAACTCAAGCAAGAGTTGAATACCTTAAAGAAAGGGAAAATGTCTATCAATGAGTATGTTTTGAAGGTGATGAGCATTACAAATGCTTTAGTAGCAATTGATGCAATGCCTAATGATGATGATGTGGTTTCATCCACTTTGAGTGGCCTTAATAATGAGAAGGCATGGAAATCATTTGTTACTTCAGTATACATATGGCAACCATTTCCATATTTTGATGAGCTAGTCTCTCTCATGATTGCCAGAGAGATCAATATGCAGGGTGACTCATCTGAAAGAATTGGTGAACAGGTCAGAAAGTACTCACGAAGGAAAAGAGTAATGTATTTGAGCACTTCAAATCTTTCAAGTCAGTTGTTTAAATAGAAATAGGCTTGAAAGTGAAGTGCCTGAGATCATATGGAGGGGGAGAGTACCTCTCTAATGACTTTAGTGGGTTCTTGAGGACTCGTGGGATAAAGAGACAATTTACTTGCAAGTATATCCCACAACAAAATGGGGTTGTAGAAAGAAAAAATAGGCATATTGTAGAAGTTGCATGGGCATTAATGGCTGAAAAGAATATGCCAAATAATTTTTTGTCTAAAGCTGTCCATACTACTGTCTATATTATGAACAAAACTCCCACAACTGCAGTTCATGGGATGACTCTCGAAGAATGCTTTACTGACAACAAGAAGCCCGATGTATCACACATAAAGATACTTCGATGTGTTGCATATGTTCATGTGCCAGATGAGCTACAGAAGAAGCAAGATCCAAAGACTAAAATTTGTATTTTTATTGAATACTCTTTAGAGCAGGAAGGGTATCGTTATTATATCCCTGTCACAGGTGAGTTCATAATGAGAAGGGATGTTATTTTTTATGAGATCAGCACTTGGTATGCACTTGCTGGTGATGTATTAGATGATGATAATGATCAAGATAGCTATTTGCAGAAAGAAAAGCAAGAATCACAGAGTCTTAGTGGACCAGAAACATCATCTAGTATTACACCTATAGTGAGCCCTTGTTCTGGGAGACTAAGAAGTAGCCCCACATCTTCAGGTGGATCTATAAGTGTTATAGGCAAAGACAAAGGAAAGAAGAAAGTGTTAGATGGTAATGATGCATCTACTAGTCATTTGGGATTTTATGAAGATTATAGTGATTCAAAGAGTTTGGATGATGAGCTTGGTATTCCTTCACTCAGGACACTAGGTGTACAAAGAGCTCATAGTAATATAAAGGCTCCATTGAGTGATCCAGTGGTACGCAGTTATAGCAAGGTGAGATATCTTGTTAAAAGATTTGGTTTTGAAGGTTATGCAGCCCACCATTATGCTTATATGGTGAAACTAGTTGAGGATGTTGAGCCCACTTGCTTTGAGAATGTTGTTGGTCATGCTCATTGGGATGCAGCAATGGATGACGAGATGGCTGTATTAACCATGGATTTCATTATTGGCTTGCCTATGGCCAAGAAGTAATGGAACAGTATCTAGGTAGTGGTGAATGGACTCATCAAGGTAGCCCATTTCATTTCCACCAAGAGTCAATTCATGGAGCATATCATTAAATTACATGGATTACCACATGTCATTGTTCATGGTAGGGTGGAACTAAAATTATGAGTATTTTTTGGCAGGTATTTTTAGCTCAATGGGCACTAAACTAGCACCATCTAAAACTTATTATCCTCAAACTAATTGCCAAATAGAAAAAGCCAATAACTGGCTAGAAACTTATCTTAGGCATTTTTGTTATGATGTGCAGCATACATGGGACTCATGGCTACACCTAGCTGAGTTTGTCTATAATAAATTTACCAATTCTAGTATTGGTATTTCTCCCTTCGAGGCCTTGTATGGCTATAAAGCGTCCCTTTCTATAGTTCTATTCAATGAGAATATTAATCCTCATGGAAGACTTTGAATGTATGGAGGCCCGCTTTGCTCCTAATCTATCATTGACTACTTTATCAAATGGAAGGGTTTACCACTTGAGGATGCTTCTTGGAGGCCTACATCCATATTTGAAAATTTTTCCTATCTCTAGGATGCACTTTTGGCTAAGGGCTAATCACCACATTGTATTGTAGATAGCACCTAGACATCATTCTATTTTTTAATAAATTTTATTCTGCCATACTTATAGCAAATAGAAACCTACATACACTGAAAGTACTACAAAAGAGCTTTGTTTTAATGTGTACCATGCCTCATTTGGATTGATCTGTTAAAACTTATGTCAAATTTTGTCCAACAAGGTTTATTTTATGCAATAAGTTGTCTACTAGATGCATGCATTTTTTCATGAAAATTTTGTGGCCAAGAATTCCTTTTGAATACATCTAAATATTGTACACCGAAGAGGCTTATACTTTAGTCTTCATTTCTGTCAAAATTATGTAAAGGACTAGAAAGTTTTAATATTTGGAAAAAATAAATTACCAAGTCACACTTACTAGGCATAAGATGTAAGAGAGACATATGTTTTTCATCACTCATGAATAATTAGAAAAGTCTCTTTAACTCTCCTTCTCTTGTAGGTTTCATGGCTTCTCTCTAATTCTAGTCTTTCTCTCTCCTCGTTAGTCTTCCTCTCTTCTCTTTTCTCTCTATTTTACACTCTTCTCTCTTCTCTCGAGTCCCCCTTCCTAACATGATTAATATATCCATTGGTTTGGAAGTAGTTACTACACAATCAATGGTTTTAACTATGATAGCAATTGAGATTAACTAGTCCTTGGATAGTTTGGAAGTATTCTTGAGTCGACAAGTTTTTGGCATGCATGTGGTGACATATTTGGCTTCTTTCTATTATATGTCCTACACTTGTTTCCCTTTAGGATCCATTTTGATGGATTGAGTAGCAAAATGTTGTTGGTCATTTTTGTTTTTTGATTTTGTTTAGGTGACAAAGGTTTTGATTTAGAAGAATTTGGTAGTCTAATTGAAGTATCAACTAGGGTCAATCAACTCTTGGTTATCCAGATTTGATATTTCTACCATCTTCTTATCTGGTTTTTCTTGACTAGACTAAATGGTATTGTTGGCACTTAAAAGTCTTGTCTCTTCATCTTGAGGAGATGATTTGTTAGAAATTTTAAGCTAAGTAGCATTATTCAATCCAAATAATGGCTTCTAAATATTTTCTACATCTTTATTTAGAGTTTTCTCACATTTTGGTCAAAGATTTGTATTTAACACTTTTTTATTGAAAGGTTTTTTATGAAAATGATTTAGATCAAAAGACTTTCAATAGAATCAAAATTAAAATCATTTTGATTTTTTTGCTCACCTCTTGGTTTCCAAGTCTTCCCATCCTCTACCCTCTTTTAATGCACTAGAAATTTTTACTTTTTTTTTAAGAATTTTAAATTGTATGTATTATATTAGATATTTTATTTTATTTTTTATTTTTTATTTAATCACCCATTCTTTGTGTGTTTGAGGCTTGCTCACACTCCACGATCAAGATATTAGGATAAAAAGTTTTTTGTTTTTTATTTTTTCATTCTATGTGTATTTAAGTCTTACCTTACACTTTAGAATTGGGACATTATGATAAAAGTGTTTTTTCGATTTTCTTCTAGTTTATGTGTGTTAAAGGCTTACCTCATACTCCAAATCTAGAATATCATTAAAAAGGAATTTTTATTTTGTCTTTTAATTTGTGCATATTAAAGGCTTGCCTCACACTTTGGACTTAGAATATTACTAAAAAGTATTTTCTAATTCAATCTTCTGTTCTATGTATGTTAGAGGCTTGCCTCATATTCTAGAGCTAGGATCTCATGACAATAGTACTTTCTAATTGACTCTCCCATTGTGTGTGTGTTAGAGCTTGTCTCACACTCTAGAATTGGAATAATAAGATTTTATAATGTAGTCCCATGTTCTATATGAGGCTTGCCTCACACCCCAAACCTAGGATTTCATGGCAAGAGTATTTTTGAATTTAGTCTCCCTATGTGTTAAAGGCTTGGCTCACACTCTAGAATTTGATCAAAGGACCAATCACTTGTGTTGTGATGTGTTAGATCTTTGTACTTACTCACAATGAAAGCAAAGAAGTTTCTTGGATTTGCTATCGCCAGTACTAGAGGCTCACAATTGCACTTTAATAGTAAGTTAAAGTAATCACATGTTTACTTTTACATGCATTATAGGTTCATTAATTTAAATACTTGTAGAAAATTATTGACTACTTTATCTAACTATTAACCAATTTAGTACTTATACTAATTTAATTATTTAACTATTTTAATTATTTTGCATAACTATTAAATACCATTTAACACTGTATCCAAATAATTAAAAAAACCTCACTTAAATTTAACTAGTTAGCTATTTTAGCTCATCATATTTTTATTTGAAAGTGTTAGATAACATCTAATATAATAACCAAATAATATTAAAAATCCAATTTGGATTTTCCAATTTGTAAGCTTCATGCCAATTCAAGCTAGATGATTGAATATAAGTGCTTACAAATCTTGCCAAAATACAAGTTTTCTACTATAACACATAAAGAGCATTATTCAATCGAAAGCTTTTGGATTGAAAGGTTTTTAGTTGAAAATCTTTTCAGTCAAAATGTGAGCATTATTTGGCCACTTTTTTAAAGCAGTGCTGTGACACCAAATAATATGGCAAAATTTTAGGGTCTAACGTAAACTTTGACACTATTCACATAAAAAAGGCTTTCCAAATAATGTATAATGCAATCTAGATTTCAAGTGTAAGCATTATTTGGCCACTTTTTTAAAGCAGTGATGTGACACCAAATAATATGGTAGAATTTTAGGGTCTAACGTAAACTTTGACACTATTCACATAAAAAATGTTTTCCAAATAATGTATAATGCAATCTAGATTTCAAGTGTAACTTTGTATACTCCTAGAGAGAGGTCATTTATCCATGGAAGCATCTTCGGCTATCCCTTGCAAATCCATTATCTTAGATTGAGCAATTGTATTAGGATGTTTCTTTTTTGCTTACATGATGAAGGTTTCTTGGATTTTGGGCACTTTGAGATCTTATATTGACTAGAACCACCTGGAACTACTACCCGTCTTCCTTGGATGGCTCGATCCTCTCCTCCTTTGGACTCACTTTCTTAGCTTGAACTCCATCATGAAGGTATCATCTTGTCTTCTCCTTCAGAGTTGATGGCTCATTAGATACCATTAGTTTCTCTTTTGAATTGGCAACTACATCACAAGATTGCGCCCCAATGGTTGTAGGTGGAGGTGTCACCTATCAATAGATAAGATTTGGCTTTTGGGTGTCTAACCTAGTTGGTTTGGTCTCCTCAATTTTGGTCCTTAACCTTGATTGATGTTTTGGTCTTTTTCTTCTTTTCTTTGTTTTGGGTAAAACTTGGGCTAAGGTCAACGGAGGTTGTTGTGTGGGAGGTTTTGGTAGCCACATTCATTGATTTTCCACATATTACCCTTAAGCACACAATAGTGCTTTGAAAACCCATTGTAGTGTGGTGGGTAACTCTCCATCGATGCTTCCAATTATATGCCTTCGGTTTTTTCTACCTTATGGCTGAATTTCTTTTCTTGATATTCATAGTGTTGTGCTTAGAAGCTTTAGTCTTCTCTCTTGGACTTAGAGGATCCCTACTAAGGGGTTCCCTTTTCTTCAACTATGCCTAGAGCAGTTTGTTAAGAACTTCCTTGTTATCCTTTGTCACGCATTTGTTCGAGTCAAAGGAAGACTTCTTACCCTTTCCTTGAGGATTGGAAAGGGTGCCTTTGATGAGAGTCATAAACTTTTTAATTTGAAGCAAACCTAGCAGTTGGAACTAAAAAGGATCTAGACAAGCCAGACACCTTCTCCTTCTTTGTTTTGCATCTAAGGTTTTGGAACCATAATCAAGTGAAAACACTATAACCATTGCAAAAGGGCTTACATCAACTTGCATAGGTGGCAACGAGAGTTAGAGATGTGGCTATATATGAATTTTCATGCATGAAATAAGTCATAAATTTGCACAAATGCGTGCTGGGAGATACTCTCAAAGTAAGCTCATGGCTCCATGGAGAGAGGTGATGCAATCAAGTGAGACCTTGTGGATGCATGGACAGGATTAAGTTCAAAGGAAGGACAGCTAGAAGAGCAGGCTGGAGCAGACAGCGCAAATCAAGTGGAAGCTGCCATCATGAGCTGCTTGAGGGGAGGATTTCTACTACTGAGAGAGCTGGGCATTCCTGCTCTCCGAGCTTCTATGCTGTGGTATGTGATTGAGGCTTATGGTTACCTCCCTTCTCTCACTTCAGAATTGTAAGGTGATTTTCTTGGATCACGCCTCTTGTATACGCAGTGAATTCGAATACTGTTACTGCCACAGACCCATTCTCAGCTTGAACGGAGACTAGTCACAACAACAGATTTTGGGGATCCACAGGAGTTCCTGTAGCCGAGCATTGCAGGAGCAGATCTGAGCGGTAGCCATAGCAGCGACAAATTATGCTGTATTGCGCTCCAAATGTGCATGAAAAGGCAGGTCTGCTTATGGGCTGACAGCAGGAAAGATCTACAATGGGTTACAGCAGCTACAGTAGATCCCAGTGGCAGCAATAGAGGATAATTAGGTTCTGCCCTCTTCTTACAGGAATATCTGAGCAGATCGGAGCAGTACAAGATTGACTGTAGGGGCATACATCAGCTGCAGCATTGATCAAGATCATCTAACCAGCAGCTCTGTCTGTTCAGGGTTTGCTACTAGCCTTCGCATCGGTCTTTTATCATTGCCTTAACATCAGAATCTCCAATAAACGTATGAATATTGCATTTAAGCAAGAAAATCCGCCTAGTAACCTTATCTGATGTGATCGTGCTCCATGCCATGCAAGCATAGTAAAGCTTTATTGATTGTATGTGATTATGCTCCACTCCATGCAAACATAAGTTTTTGTATTATATTACTCTTTCAGCTCTGATCTCACCTCTCAATTTGACATGCCAGGGAAGAGACACCTCCATTACCACCCCTCTTGCATCCACTTTCTACATTGAAATGAACCCTTCACATGACAAATCATACGACCCTCCAATCACCAACCACCCCTCATTCTCAACCCCTAGATTCCTACACTAGTGGCAAACGACCCTAGTCTATGATCAAATATGAGCGCTCATTGAATTGAATGGTGCTCCCTCATTGTGCACATTATTCTATGCTTCTAGCCCCAAGGTCTCTAATATGCCACACATAAGCTTTGCAACCTTAAGCTTGTGTTTCCAATAGCATGTTAGAGACAATTAGAGATAAGATTTATGCTAATGACAATATGGCATGCACACCAAAAGAAAAAAAGGAAACCTTAAATTATGGGTGCAATGAGTAGTCCCTCCAAATTTATGCAAACTAAGTAAACATGTTTTGTTTGTGCTGCCAATTTGACCCTAGCTATTGAGAGAACATGTGTCTCATATCGAACATGTATAATGCCTATTACTAGTATAAGAAACTATGTAAAGAGCTCTAACTTAACCTGTGTGCGGTGCCCTTAAGGCAACCTACAATGGTGTACCTAGACTAGTTTATGGTAGCTTTGATATCTATAGGAGTAAGATATACTAATTTTTACGATAAGATATGAACTTGAATATGATTATTACATTATATGAACTTGCACATGTGGCAATCCTAACCATATCTAGTACATTAATATAGTATATCCATAATATGTTCTTGTGCAACACATCACCAAGTGTGTGCCTTATTCAATGCTTGTATTTTCCATTTTTTGCTTTGTATTTTCATAGTAGCTTCAAAGCAACTTGTCACTAAAATGGTGACAAAGCAAAAAATGTAAGAATAACATTAAAGGTAGTCCAATGGAGTACATAACATAAACATGGAAGGTCAAACATACTAAAACTATTTGAGCTCAAATGTTGGAGGTAAATTGGTGGAGTCTTTCCAAAACATGTCCTCTTGCTACACCACCAAAATTGTTAAAATTTTTGCTATCATAACAATATGTATCCAATAAATTTATTATTTTTCCAGCTCTATCATAAATTTCCCATCGTTAATAACCTTTAAATGCCCATGCAAACCGAATGAGATAGTGTGCCCCAACAATATAACCTCCCAAATTGGCAAATGAAGGAAGGATTAAGGTGACCTCCATCATTATTTAACTACTTTTGTTTTATCCTTGATACTCTTGTTTATGCTTTGCATTGTCTTGTTATTAACTAAGCGCATGTGCTTGTGATGTTGTAAAAACACACCTTCTCTTTTGCTACCAACCTCTCTTGAGCCTCCACCACATTTCCAACATGGTATCAAAGCTTTTGGCTTTCAATTCTTCATGCAGAAAAGATTGGAGTTGAGTTATTGTAGTTTGCTTCATTATTGCTTCATGCGGAAAAGTAGAAATCCAAAGCATGGAGTCAAACATCACTTACAATCTCTGATCAAATACACTTGATCTTTTAGGAGTGCCACAAAAACTTGAAACCAATGTTTCAGAATTGCCCTCTTGTTGTAGCTTTCACAGAAACAAATGTTTCAGAATTGCCTTCATGTTGCAGCTTACAATTCTCTGATGCAATTTGAGTGATTGATTACTTGTTGATAATTGGAGTATTGCCACAAAAAGTGTCCTTCAATGCTTGATAACAAAACTTGTACTGAGCAGTTGATGACTACAACACAAGCGTCCATCCCAGGCAATCGGGGGGTGTGGTGAACAAGGATGATATTGTGTACATGCAAGAACAATGTGTAGTAACACAAACATATAGATGCAAAGCTCACAAGGTCATTCAATCTACAATTGAACTTCACTTTTCTTTTTCTTCTCATTATTCTGACATGGTTTTCATGCAAAAATGCATGCTTATGATCTTCAACTTATGCATGAATTATCGTTGCTCATATTTAGATATGGATTCAGTCTTACTGCGTATTTTTTTGCATTCCACCACAACACAACATGATTTATGCATAGTCTTTACTACATATTTAGTCACGGATTCAATCTTACTACATATTTTTTTTCATTCCGCCATGTCACAACATGATTTATGCATTGTCCTTACTAATACTAGGTTGTAGTCTAAAATGCAGTTTGTAGTGATCCAACAAGCAATTCATGCCTACACTTGTCACTTGTCATGATCACTCACATAATAATCTAATTTGTAACCTCATATGTCTAACAATTTCTCTCTATGATATGAAGTGAACCAAGTTTTGGAACGCCCACCTATTTTCTAGATAAGTAGTAGGTTTATATTACACACTTAGAACCATAGGTTTTATTATCTAAGGATACCAACTCTATAGGTCTAGGTGAAGTTGAACCACTATAATACAAACATTTTAGGTAAAGTAGTGAGGGTAACATTACATATTTATTATGGTTTTGAAAAATAAAGTAATTATATTCAAAGTCATATAATTAAATTAAATTAGTGGACAAAGAGAATATTGCATTACAAATTGGATGAAGAAAATGTCATATAGACAAACATAAAAAGTGTTAGATATTGTGTCATCTAGATATTCACTGGTACTAATTGTCATGTTGAGGATGTTGATGTTGCTCTACTAGTGGTCAAATGAATGTCGATGTGGGCGATTGGTCAAGTGCTAAAGATGCAACTGTGATGTCACTACCTTTGTTTTATCAAATGATCCTGCTAGTAGGGGGCCTAAATTTGACAATTGACATGCTTATTCTTGGCTATTTTGCCTATCAAAACAAGTAAAAACATTTTGTATCAGTCAACAAGATGTCTTATTAAAGATGTTGATTGACATTTTTCACACTATTATGTATAACATATTTGAATCCTACATAGTTTGAGATTCAATAAAGAAACATATGTCAAAAAACTTTGTTGTCGAACGAAATATTGGGTACCCTATCAAATTTAGGTCTATGTTGCTACACAATATGCATTACTTCCAAAAAAAGGAGAATGGAGTCCACCATCCACCACTAAGCATTACCTTAGCACAATGCTTTAAAAAAACTTCACCCCATGGATTTTAGTTTGCTAGTTGTATTGAGTCAACCAAGATTGAAACAAGTTACATTTGCTATGTTTGATGCTTGATGAGAAAGAAAGAAAGAGAGAAAGAAGAAAGAAGAAAGAAGAAAGAAAGAATGTTGTATTAACTTCTTTTAAGATATCTCAAAAGTGCATCTAACAAAGAGACACACATCCAAATTTTAGATACAATCCACTTAGATGTGCCTTAGGCACATAAAGAAAACTGTCTACTAAAGCTATAAAAGGCACTTAATACATGCTAACCTTAAAGCAACTCAATGCTTAAGACTCCATAAGCTCCTCTATGATGGCTTCACTACCTCAATAGACTACCCATTTCCCTTTTCTCCAACTACCTATATCTTGGTGATTTCATTTGGTTTTGCTTTAAGTCATGCTAGTATAAGTTTATTTGTAATCCAGCTTTTTTTTGTTTCCTTGAACATTTTGATTGCTTTAATACTAGAACTTTACCTTCGATATCTCCAAACACCTTAATTGCTTGATTATTTTCTTGCTTGGTGATTTTCCATGTCACCCTACTCCCTTTGTGTTTCTTCATGTCACCCATCAAGGAGGCTACCTAAATGTTCATGCAATCCAATCTTCCTTTGCAATGTAGCTTCATTAACTACTAAAATGGTAATGTCTGCCAAACCTTTTGAGCTATCTTCTTCTTGTTTCAATTACCTTATATACCTCCTCTTGGACTTTGTTGTCAGATTTCCTTAACTTCTATTCAATCTTCTTATTGGCAATAGCCACCTTTGTTGCTTTCTCACTAGGTCTATCATGCAAATAAGCACTTTGGTAAGTGATGCCTTCAAAACCACATTCTACACTTCTAGGTTGCAAACTCACTAGCATAGGTATCCCTCCTATGGGCTCAACATCTCGAGTTGGTTAGGAGGTCTTGCCAAGACTATTTAGAAAGAATTTGGATACATCTCGTTGTTAGGACAAGAGCTCATGTCTAACCCTTACCCGTAGGTGCTTACCAAAACTATTGATAAAAACTTTAGATACATCTCATTGTTAGGGCAAGAGCTCATGTCTAACCCTTACCCCTAGGTGTTTCCTTTGAATTATGAGGAGGTGATTAGAAGAATTAGAAAAAGCTACTTGTGCATGCAAATAAACACTTATGTAAAGGATGGGATAAAGTGTGAGATGCTAAAGAAAAGGACTTTGGTTAGAAACACATGTACTAATGTTGGAAATATGCATCTGACTAGTATTAGATTCTTGTTAAGAGCATTGATTGGTGCAAGAGGAAGATTGACAAGTTGAAAACTTTTGCTACCACAAGAGGGAGACTGATGCAATAGAAAGATTGGTTGTCATCACAAGAAACACACACACATAGAGAAACAAAGTTGTATTAACATCTACAAAAGGTCAAATGACCTAAGAGAAAACTAAAATCTATTTAAACCATAAATAACTAAAAGGACTAAAAAATAAGGGATCTAATATAATGCAAAACCAATATGACATGCTAGAAGGAAAATATGAGGATCAATATCATCTCATAATCTCTCTCATGGTCTATCCAACATAAATAAGTTGAAGCTTCAAGGTATGGCTCCTAGATCATATACCAGATCATCTACTCAATGGTCTTATCTAAAGGAACTCCCCATGGTAGAACTATAAGCTAAACTAGAGTGTGCTCTATAATGTCAAATGAAGCTATACCTCTAAAAGGATAGTGAGAATATCCTACTACATGTTCTCAAGGTGCCTCCCAATGGATGGTAAAAGATATTCTCTATGTCAATGCAACTCCAAGCAATGTTGATCATGGAAGTCACCCTAGACAGTGGTCCAAATCCCTCTTAAAATAGGTAATGGGAATGCCCTTTGATTGTATAGTATATTGAACACCTATATCTGTAGTACTCCTCAATCGACAACTCAAGCTAGCAAAGCTAGCAAATCCACTCCTCCAAGTGGAGGAAATCTGCTCCATAACAACTAATCTCTATTTACAATTGATGTGAGGGTGTGTGAAGGTGACCAATGGTATACAATATTCATGGAACAAGTGTGTGTCCATATATCTTGGTCAAATCACAAAGCCATTATGGGGGATATGTAGAAGATCCTTTCAATAGAAAGCCATCTTCCTCCCTAGATATGTGATAGGTTTCAACCAAGTCATAGTTGTGTATAGCTAAATAATGCCCATCATAATGTTATTTAGCTCATCTTGAGTAAGCTCTTAAAAAATGAGGTCCAAGTACTATTATAACGATGGAAGGTGATCAATACATTGCCCATGTAACTATAACCATGTGGTCCTATAAGCATACCAACACTCAAAACCACCATGCAATGCTAGATGTCTAATTGACTAAGAGCAAGTCTAGAGTTTTGTCTATCTCAGAAGGCTCCAAAGCCTAGCATAAATATCACCATCTAGAAAAGAGTCTCAACCGTAATCAATGGTGCTCCCATCTCTACGTAATCTCATGTGGCATTGATAACCACCTACACCTCCTATGCAATGGTGACCCCTCCTTAACCAAAAAAAAAAAAAAGATCAAGGTAAGAGGCTATAAGTATCTCTCTTCTACCTCTAAGCTTGAATGAGTTAGAATAGAAAGTAGACAATAAGAAAAAATTACAACATTTAAGGACTGGCGAGCAAAGGAGCCAACTAAAAAATTATATACACATCTATATAAGATTCGATTGGGTTCGTGAGTCCTAGTCTAAATCTCTTTAAGAGAGACTTCAATAATAATGGCAACTACATCTTCAATCTAGATCTCTTCCACCAAGCTAGCATGATGATGCTCATCTCTTCCACCAAGCTAGTATGATGTTGCTCCTATTGCTCGATCAATACTCTTAAGCATTGAATTTCCTTGTGCCCAATGCAACCACAATAACAAAACTTGACCTCTTATGAACCCTTCCAATCTAACAAAGTGACAAACAATTTTTCAACAAGTGTATTATACTATAGAGCCTCATGTCTCTTTCATGCACCTATCTTTCTCAAGAACTAAAGCCACCAAATTTCAAAGTGTGGTTAAAACCAAGCCCAAGAATTCAACAATTGATTGAAACCAAACAACATTTTGCATACCTTTGTCAACATGGTCATATTTCTTTATCATCATGTGTACTAGAAGGCCAATGAGTTGAACTAAAATATTGGACTTAGTAATCGCTTAGTTTCTCATTGTTATCCATGAAATTTAACCTAAGATTTTCCATCACTAGAGATACCATCTCATGACTTCTCACATGAGTAATAATCATATTTTTGCCTACCAAGTTGGAAACTCAATTCCTAAATTCTTTCACACAAAGAAAAGGATACATGTTGATGGTGCAACCATAAGAGGAAAGCCAAGTTAAAGAAGATATAACGTTTATTCAAAGATAGAGCCATGCTTTTATGTGTTAATGGCCTCAATGTATGCCTTGTGTTAAGGATGATGTTGTTGATTGTTGTTTTGAAGAGGTGCTAAATTTAGCTTAAAAAGTGTTTCATACTAGCAATTAACTTATTGGTGCATTAAGGGACAAGTGATAAAGAGATTTGCAAAAAGATGACTAAAAATGTTAAACCATCTGTGATCTAGAGACAAAGGCAGTCATATACAAACACATAATGCATAACCCTGCACCCTATGTGATTACATGGACCTACTTTGTGGATCTGCAATCAATTGGGATGCTAATGTGACACAATGTGACGCAAGATTTGAATATAGAAATTCTAATATAGGCAATCAAGGCTAATCACGCCATGTAGAGAGAGACAAAAACAAAGAGTTGTTGTGACTTTGAGATCTCGGTAGGCAAATAGTCCTCTGCATCTCAATCTTATGTAGCTAATACAGATCAACGATGGTGACAACAAGATTAGGAAAAAACAATGGCTGGCCTTAAAACGACCTTCATAAACCACGTGGTGGAAGCCCTTAATCCAAATTCTAAAGCTAAAGAACAGTACATGGTTCCTTACACAAACGAGATGGCGCCTTGTTCTGATATTTTGTTTGCAAGTAAGCACCCTAAACATGCTTTGGATGAAACTATGGACCAAAAGTTCACTCTTGTATGCAAGATACATCTACTCCTAATGAATCTTAGGGTTTAGACAAGGAGCACCTATTGGAGTTTGCCAACACATGGCCAAGTGAGTGTGTCCAATATAATCAAGGAGTTTTTTCTTATTAGGATAAAGATGGTGCCTTGGATGGTACTGCAGATAAACAAGATGTCCTACATTCTTTTTCAATGTTTTATAAAAGAGGAGTTATCCTCTTTACACAAGTAAGATCATGATCCCTTCTTGGATCTATCAATGGTTGCAATCCTTGCAAGGGGGTTGTGTGAATGAATTTTTTGTAGGACCAAATTTTTTATAAGATGTGGCTAAAATTAGCAAAGTATATGTGCTCTCTAATTCGCATTTAGTATATGTAGGACCAATTAAAGAGCCACATATACTTTGCTAAAATCTACTATTTCTTTAATTGGCATTTAGTATATGTGCTCTTTAATTGGCATTTAGTATATGTGACACGAAAGCCAATCACGAATTTCCAATGTTTGCTTCAATGGAAAAACCCGGTGTGAGTGGAAGTGGAGGGTTGTCAGCCATGTATTGGCCTCTGCGAAAAGATGCTATGGCAATTGTTGGCATTATCTTGGTTTCCCCCAATTCGAGGGCCACAAATCACAACCATGTGTGCAATATTGTGGGCTACTTCTCATAAAAGGCCTATTTGGTTGCATCTAAACTATTCCACAATGCATCCTTTAAATTCTCACTTGAAACAGGACATTGTTGTGCTGAACTATTCCACAATGCATCCTTTGAATTCTTGCTTGAAATGGGACACTGTTGTGGGCCATTTGCTTCTCTTTTAGAAAGTTGGACCGTTTTATATTTGAGTGTCTAGACGAAATGCAACTTCAAATGCCAAGATTGCTCAACCCGTGAATGAAGATCTCATGGTTGAAGGGTCTCAAGACGATGAGGCCCCTTTATGTTGAAAACTCTAGATAAAGAGAAAGAGACTGTGCAATCTTTAGACCATCTTTAACATGTTGTGTTGATATTCCTCCTAAAAGAAGCAAAAAGACTAGATGGTCTCACTAATGAATTCTTTGAGGCTTATGTTGCTTGCTTGGTAAAACCCCTTGCAACCATGTGTCAACAAGTCTGGGAGATGGGAATCATGGATGAATCTTGAAAGGAAGAGGTTATCCGAAAGTCATCTCTCTCTCTATGTTGAAGCGTTGGAAACCAATCTCTTTCGTGGGATCTACATATATAACTCTTTCAAAAGTCATGGCTAATCGTCTTCATAAGCATCTTCCTACCATTATGCATCCCCATCATTATCACATCATCAAGGTTAGAAATATTTTGCACAATGTGTTGAATGTGCAAATGGATATTGACTAAGCAAATAATTCCAACTAAGAGGCGATCATGGTTCAACTAGTTGGAAAAAGCTTTCAACTACTTGGGACTGGTCTTTTCTTATGGAACTTATGCACATCATGAGCTTTAATTCACATGTATTGCAATTGATTACACACTATTAGTGTATATGCTTTTTAGTATATTTTACTAAATGGTGGTATCATTGAGCCCATTGCCCTTGCACACTCCATCGAATAGAGTAGTCCTTTGAGCCGTTGGATTTTTACTCTTAGTGGCCCATCTAATCCTCGCCGTTTTATCTCATCCAACTGATAATTGGACAATTGGTTGGCTCATCCCATTCTTTACGTCAACACTTTCTTGGCCAATCATTGGCTAAAGATACTTTCATGATCTTAAAACTAAAAATAACCATCTTCTCAAGGAAATTGGATGTTTGGAACCTTTTGGGGCATGCTTTTGGCCTCCACATTAATGCAACAATATCCTCCATAATCAATTATACTAAATGGGACTTCCAAACATTGGAATGGTAGGGCATAATGATGCCCCTTGGCAATGTCACCAAGCATCTAGGGCATTCTTTTGGTGTCGATATTCAACCAAAGCACTTGCTATAAAGGATTTTGCACGATTTGAAGGCAAAGTCTATTCATTACAAGTCTTAGACCTAGCCATTGCATGTTCATCTCAAAGCCACCCACTATCATGTTACTTATACTTGCTTATTATTTGCTACAACTACCTTGAATGACCTTACCCAACACATCCACTTCATGCTATTAAAAAGAGACCTGGCATGTGAGTATTTCTTGGATTCCTTGGAGCCATGTTTGCACCCCTAGAATCATGGGAGGAGCTATTTTGGATGGCAACTCGTATGGTGGCTATTGGTAGGTCACTTTTTCAAACCATATGTACTATTCATCAACCTTGGGTCTTCCATTGTCCATTTCTTTCTAGAAGACCAATGACTTATGCATGATAATACCATCATCCAAGGCTCATGGTGACATCCTAAACACTATTGGTCAATTTTTCACATCTCTTTCTTAGTGAATCATTTGATCTCCTCATGAAAGTTGGTCCTATAGAAAATGCAATGAAGCGCAATATAAGATCATTTGGCTATCAACTCTTTTCAAATGAAATTGCTAGTTGTGCCTAGGTTGCTCTCTTGGGATGGGAAACATGAGGTCTAACCCAAACTTAACTACATTGGTGCATTTGGGCTTTAATTTATGTCATTGATGCCACCCTCACTTCACTAGAACGTTCAAGTGTCTTGATGTTTTTCCACAAAGTGAAGAGGCTTCTTCGAATCCCTCGAAGATACTGTGATTTATGGGGTCAAATTTTAATGATGTTGCAATATAAACACCCCTTTTTCCTACACTCAACTCTTATCCTCCTCGGTTGGATATTATCTAGACATTCAGCCTTATAGAGGCTATTCGTGCACACAAAAAACAACGAAAAAGTACACTCTAATGTCTAGACCAATCCACCACCTTACATGTCCATAACACTCCCATCTACGCTTCACAGTTTAACCACAAGAACCTCACGTTCATCTTCATTTAAATGCTTGTTTGCAACTAATGACTTGTCTAGATCGTCAACCTGCTTCACGACCAGGAAATTCACTAACTGTTCCGAAATCAGGTGCCCGGTTTCTGTAATAATAACTATATAATCCACAGATGACATTTCAATAACCTAAAGCCAAAAAACCACAAAAATCATACAGCTAACTAAAATCATCACATAAACCTAAAGCCAAAAACCACAAGATCATACAGCTAGCTACTGACTCGTAGGAGCACAGGACTTTTGTACAACCCACTTCCTTCTGCCCTCTGCACATTGAACAACAAGAATATGGAAAATCTGAGTTTCAACTCAGAAAATAGACCTTACTCCTAAATATTTTACTCAATGCAGCTCAAATTTCCCTGAGGCACTACCTCGACATCTATGAAATGGCAGAAATACTAATCTACCCTTGACCATGATATCATAAGGCACGAAACAAGAGGATTTTTCATATTGCATGAACCACATCCATAGTACTGCATGAAACAAAAAATACTTACTCTGGCACCAAAAAAATATTAACTGCATAATGTTCTCTCCTTTGGAACAAATGCTCGAACCCTAAGATTACATGCCGCAACAAATATACAACTGACACCTTGTCATAATTGATGGTGTCGACTCTCAAAAACTTTTCAAAGCTTCAGCAGAAGTCACTGTTTGGCAGACTCCCGAAAAAACTCTCATCAAATCTGCAAACGACAGCATTCCTCAGAATTGAAACCACATGCATGTTGCTTAACCAATGGAGCATCAAAAGAACTTTCCCAATTTATTATGTTTGCGAAAACCAGAAATCTGCCAAGCTCTAGTATTTAGTTGTGAAAGATGGCAGTCCTTTAAAGTTGTTTTTTCTTATTACACATGCTATTCCTAAGCACCTCTAGATAGGAGCAGGCATTCAGTTTTACTGGTAGAGAAGCAATGCAAGTAAGATTACTAGATGACAAAGAAAATATTAGAGCTACACCCCCTTTCTAATAATGTGTGGTGTGCATGAGACACACACACACACACAAGAATGAGAAATACTCAGCCTAAAGTAGCTATTTAAAATATAATTCGCTTATAATCCATCCTAATCAGAGATGTTCATCTTTTCTTTTCAATGTACCATGAACAATGGAAGAAAATGAAGGTGTCAATTTACAGTAACTATCCAAAATACTATACCATCAAATCCTCAATGACACTTCACTGTTTATGGCTTGCACATCCATAATGCCACAGCATGATGTGTCAACATTAATTATGCTTGCATTTTTCATGACTGAAACTTTGCAAGATCTCATAATGCCCAAGTGCTGACAACATCATATCATATCAAAATATTATGGAAATCCTTTTTTTTTTAAAACACACACACACACGATTTGCCACTCTGCAAAACAAGCCACACAAATCTAGGAGACAAAATAAGGTCACTCTTCACTCGAGAGTAAAGAACTGCACCTTGAAATCTAACCCTAGGATGGGTGGGCTGACGAAGCACTGCAGCTAGAAATTGCTTCTTATCAGCATCAGTTGAGAATCCCAGTCTTCCAGGGAACTCAGGTGCATTCAATGTGGAAATCAATGCAGCTTCTGTAATTACAGGATAGCATATGCAAAGTCCATACAGAACATCAACAAGGGCTTCCTTCAAAGATTCCACAACTCCACTGGCAGCAAGCCTTCTTAACAATGCCTGCAAACAGCAAAAGCTTGGAGTCAAAAAGTAAATTATCCGAATCAATGAGCTTTATTGATCCATTTTCATGATAAGTTACTCCAGTACCTGAACTATTAAAATCCCATAATAACCAACTACTTGATCCACCTGAACCATCAAATCTTGGGAAAGCTTCCATGTTCTCAACCCCTTCTCTGCCCCCTCAGGACCTAAAATACTATCTAATAGAAAATTTGATGCAGCAAGCGCTACATCTGAATCTGCTCTACTCAAAGAACCTGCACTTGGAGGAAACATCATTACTGAAAGTTGCAACTCCTACTCAAGTGAGGGTTTTTCCAGCTGTTTTGATTATAGATAACATGAGGCACGACTGAAGGAATGCTTCTAACCTGTTGCCGAGCAGAACACCTGAAAAAAGGAACCTGATGCTAAAATTAGAGCAGGAAAACGCCGCAGAAATTCCCGCCCTAACTCATACACCATACACAAACTGCTCCCTAAATCAAAATATTGACTCTCTTCTTGGTTGTCAGTATCAGCTGTCCCTGTTGCATGCCTGCGTTGATCTGCTTCATCCATTATCCTATCAATACCCTGAAGCATGCTTGCAACATCCATCAGCATTACTGACAAACATTTCTCCAGTTCTGGTGTGGACCTCAAGAACACGACATCCACCACCTGTCAATTGAACATATTCTTCTATGACATCAAAAACATCCACTCAAGAAAAACGCACACAACCTTGGTACACAAAATCCCTTATGCCAGAGACATACTTTCGACAAGCACATCAACGGTGATGCAACTCGATGTAACTTGAACATTGAAGAAGCTGTCCCAATGATTCCAGGCAGAACCTCTACAAATGATACCCCCACTTTGCTTGCAACTATCCCCCACAAGTCACAGAGTGCTGCTGCAACAACAGCATTTGAAGCCCAGGTCACAGTCAAGGACTCTAAAACTGGCCAAATGTCTTGTAATAAGTGCAGTGCTGGGTGTGCTCCTCCAGCATTTCCAAAAGCAAATTCAACAGCAGCTGAAACCACCCTCAATGCAGAATCTAAAGCGCCAACCATGTGGTCATGATTTCCCTGCATTCACCCATGTTCTTAAGAAAGCCATCACACAGTACACTCCAGCAGAAACAGCATGACAGAAAAGCAGGTACACAACAAGCAATTGCCTCTTCTGCTACCTTGGTTAAATCTATGTTTTTAATCATGGAAACTGCACCAAACGTCAGTCTTGCTAGAGATCTTTCTGCATCAGTAGACGGCAGGGTAGCAATCACAGAAGCAAGCCCTTGAACCACTGCAATGTGCACCTGATGTTCTTCCTCTTTTGACAATTCTGTTGGCACAGATAAGGCTGCTTCACAGCTTCCTATAAGCATATCCAGTGGCCAGGAAACAGCAAGATACTGAGCAGAACTGCAACATATTGTCTTTAACACACAGGCTGCTTTCACTCGAACTGCACAGACAGTACATTTCATTATAAAAGCAACATTGATAAAAAGGCCGATCATCTTTCTTCTCTGGATTACTTTATTAGTTGGCCATTCTTAAAGTTGCTTGAAGGTCTTTTCCCTGTAACATGATTGCATGTACATATATTAGCTCACATGCTTGGTTCAAATTGAAGACTATCATTGGCTGACAGTTCCTATAGATCAAAAAAATACAATAAAGCAACAGAGATACTTTGTTGTCAGTATATGTTTATCTAGAAAGATGCATCAGCATATCCACTTGTCTTTTGTTCTTTGAATACTTCAGCCTCTATCCCTTTGATCATACAAGACATCAAAAGCAGCCTTACCTTTCTCCACAGACAAAGCGGCAATCATGTATTGTATAGTTTGTTGTAAAAGGCTTCCCTGGGATGCAACCCATTCCGCATAGCTTTCAAGCAATGTAATTGACGTCTCCAAAAAATTCTCATTCTGGATGTAAGGACAACCTGTCATGCAAAAAGTATGTATAATGTGTGAATTTTCCCCAGAACTTAACAAACAGTTTGCCCTTCAGTAAATGTGAACTACAAGGAATTCCAGTTCTTACAAACTCTACAACCTCTAAGATTTGTGAACAACGGATGGCATTGTTACACAGTCAGCTGTTCAGAAGGCTTTAACCTTCAACACATTATCTCAGAAGTATTTGAAGTCTTTGCACTGTGAGCAGTCATTAGGGAGACTATTCTGGCTTTTCATATGATGATCAAATGAATTCTAAGGAATTAACCTTCATCAATTACACAGATTATACACACACATTCCACCTTAAACTTGTTAATTCCATTATGTCATATAACATAAATAAGAAAGCAAATCAAGTTCCAACTTTCCCACATCATGACATAAATTCTAATACAAAAAGAGAGCTAGCCAAGTTCCAACTTGCCATTGAGTAATTGATTCATAGTACACCTGAAAAAGAGAAAAAGGTCTTAAAAACTCTGAAAACAGCTTTGAAAACGTTTACTTTTTCGGACAGGCATGGTCAATTTTTTGAAACAACTATATTGTACAGATTGTACAGAATGGCTTCAGATATGTATGGAACACAACTATCCTCCTGTTCTGCAGAAGGTGAAGGTTTCTAAAAACCAATATAACATTCTTAATGATTAGCAGGTATTGGTTTGTGCAATTTCCCACCTTAGCCTCAGTCTTGTCTCGTAAGTGTAGCAACTATAGGACCTTGCATATGCTTTCATGTTAACCATCATTGGTATCCAACATTAGAAGAAAAGTTAAAGATGATATCGTATTCCTCAAGTCAATGATATATTGGCATCCTACCTTAGAAGAAAAATTCAACATTCAAGATGATATTATATTCAGCAAGCCAATGATCCCCATGGCATCCTACACTTCATGATGTTCTTACAACACTCTTTGTGCTCACTTCCACAGATGTGACTACATCATATGCACTGGCAAATAATCCCTTTGTACCATTTTGATGGCTGGATTCACAGTAGACTCTATTGATTTTGCTTCAAATTGCAGTCAAGCCTTACTTCAAATATGACTCGCTTTCACTGTTATTTGGTGGATGATAAGACTGAAATGTTGGTTGTCAAAGAAATACAACATTTATGGAAAGAGTATAAATTTTACCAGCCACATGCCCCAGCACAACGCTGAAGGGATCCTAAAGAGAATGACAATCTCGTGCATGGGCAATTCATAAGAACTCTTCTGAGCTTGGATTATTGACTTTTCCAATTTAATTAGAAAATGGTTGACGCACAAGGGCATCAATGGCTCTCTTTTTTGCAGATCATGGTTCCATAGAAGCAACATTGAAAACAAGCAATACATACAATTCTTGTATTCAAACATGAACCCACCATTACTATTTGTCCGTAAATTATCGTTAGTGGTAAACTATCGGTAGTAACACAAACAACTGTTTTCGCAATTATCCATATCTGTGAGAACTCATTGGATAGAGTTGATGCAAGATTAAACAAAGAATTTACCTAACAAGGGTAGATGCTGTGGTCATTAGCAAATAACATGAACTTTTTAGTGTAGCAAAGATTACAGAAGATATCTGAAATGATGAATCAAGCTAATTTTTCACCACAACATCTCAGCACGTAAAATTTTTACCACTTAGAAAAGAGGAACAAGAAGGTTTACATCTAGAACTTTAAACTGAATGCATAGAGGTGCATGCATCTTACCTAGCTTGTGGAGAAAAAGGTGAATACTGGAGAGATTCTTGTAAGTTGTGCTGACAAGGAAAATCAGATAAGTATGAGCCAAACGAAAGACAGCCATGGGAGCTGCTTTGATATGACCTGCAAATTCTAGGTGTCATGCCCCCATACACTGCATGGTCCAAGATACATATGAACTAGTTTGACCTTTACTCTATGTGGAACCAGCCTTACTTCTTGGCAAGGGTGATGATAACCAAATTTAACTCAAAGTTGGACAAGTGTCATCAAACAAGTGTTAAATACACACATCTAGAAATATACACTTTACCACTTAGCCTTGGACAGCCAACACGCAACTGGCCCCAACAATTGACACCCCTTGCCGTGTTTCTCTATCTCATATTCCTATGATTTTGTACACTGAGATATGAGATGATCTCCTTCGATCTTCAATGCAATGACTGTCATAAATGACCAGCACTTCTTGGGCACAAATTGCCCCTTGATTGTACAACAATCCGGGCTCATTTTGAGTCTCCAATCTCTTGCATGCAGGCCACAATAATTCGAGGATCAGCTACCCCTTGGATCAGCTGCAAATTAATGCCTTCAGCTGCTATATGGAGTACCTAGGTCTTAACTAATTGAGCACAAATCCAAAGGTGGCAGTGCAAACAATAATGGCTACTTCAAATTAGGGTTTCAGCAACAATTTCTTCAATTGCTCTTCACCATGATTGAAATATGCAAAGAATTGCTGAGGGTTGAGAGAGAAAATCAGCTGAAAAGAGTAGGTTTTGAATGGTAGCTTTAATGGCAATTCTGATGGTATCAACAACTTCAAAAAGGGATGAAATCCCAATGCAATTGACGAGCCCTTCTCCTCTACCACCATCTCTCATTGAGGTGGAGAAGGAAACCTGCTGCCCCCATCCTGTCACACTGCACGATCAACTCTCACCTCTCTTGGAGCTCATGCAGTGGCAGCTCCTTCCTCCCTCTGTCTTTGAATCCTGGAATGACCCTCAGCCAACCCTCTCTTAGGTTGCAAGGGTAACTTTGACAAGTGGCAGCCTCTTTTGCCACTTAGCAACCGTCTAATTGTAATTTCTAACTTTAAGTGATTAATTTTCAGAATCTAAATTCTGAAAATTAACTAAATATCTATTTGACCTGCCAAGAACTGGCTAATGCCCATTGCCTGTTCACAATTAATGTGCTAGCCCCCATGGAACATTTAATGGTCCCAACATTAATTGGCCTTGGACTAGCATTAATTTATTAATTTATGCCTAGTTCAATAATGTCACCATTGGACATTTAATGGCCTTGATCCCAAACTGACACCAAGTACCCACAAGTACATATCGAGCATAACTTTGTACAACTTTTGACAATGTCGCCCACTGTTCACTAGGGTTACTTAGGTTGTGACCGTTGACTTGATTGACTTGCACCTCACATGTGCACAACTTAATCACACCATAGCTAAGCATTAAAAATACACATTCTCATGACACTATGCATCTAAGAACATGTGAAACCCAAACTTAAAAGCATCTTCACGCACAGAAGTAAGATTACACACTCTTGGAGACTAACACGCAAATAGAAGGGGATAGAAAACCCAAACTTAAAGGCATCTTCACACACAAAAGTAAGATTACACACTCCTGGAGACTAACACACAAATAGAAGGGGATAGATCTTACTCCCAATTGAAGCTATGTCCATTCCCAATTGACCAATTGACAAGACAAGAAGCTTCATTATGGTGTATTCATTGAAAACGGTATTACTTAAGTTCACAAGTGCCTTCTGATTGAAAAGCCTCCTTCCCCCTCCTTAAACGTTTGTTAGTGCATCCAACATCTGTAGCATCAAAATGCAAACTCTTTGATACATCGTTACTGGTGATCTCCATGACGTCATGAGAAATGGGGACCCTCAAAGAAGAATGGAAATCGAAACAGAAATGCAAACAAGAACGAGCAAAAAGGCAGAGTTTTAGTAATAACTATGGGACTCCATGCTGATGGTCAAATGAGTGATAAATGATTGACCAACTAGACGCATCATTTAGAGGTTGAAATTCAAGTGAGCCACAAGTGAAGGACATGTAAAGAAAGAACATTCTTCAAGTCGTGATTGGCACAGCACTAGATATGTTGTGCCCCCTATGACCTCACGTTGTGCCCCTTATGACCTCTCAATAGGTCATAGGAACTTGAATTTTAAAGCACCCCTGATGCTTGGAGAGTTTGTATCTTTTACAACAAAGTGCCATGGCCAATGTTCAACCATACTGCAATGAACACGCTTTCTTTTGTAGCTCTAAGATTAAGTGCGAAGGAGCAAGTCATGCTCTATCATGTCTTCAGCATCGATTAGTATTCTTCTTTGCATCACATTAGATCCTATAGCTTTCTCATATGATTGCTTAGAATAATAGAACATTCCAAATCACTCATAAAATGTATCCCTACCTCAAATATAGGTTAATAAAGCTTCTCCCTTGGAGTAGAGCATGCGGCCCTAACAAGCCACCTCTTAGCCCATCTAATACATTCTAGTATCTTCATCTTGCATTTCTCAAATAACCTGAATTAGGAAGACAATTACATGATTGGCATAACTTCCATAGCAAGTGTTTCACATCCTTGCAAACATCCATAGAAAGCGCTTTCAAAACTCAATCTAGACCCAATGGCTCTCATAGAAATTCCAATTAAAATGGTCATTACATGGTGCTTTGATATTGGATTAATTAACTGATTCACAATGTTAGTTCAAAGGTTGTAGCCATTTAGTCATAAATGGTTTGAGAATGAAGTGAGTCCGCAAACTATTAGTGTGAGGGAAGTGCAATGAAAGGATTTTCAGACATCAACATAGACAGCATGTTGCAATGAAGAATACACAGTCTTGCAATAGTATAGTAGACCTTTAGGGCAGTCAAGATAGATACAATTGACCTCAACTATCTGACCTGTTATGGGGCAAAATTATTTCAGTCTTGCAATAAATCACAAGGATCGCATCCATTACATCTCTTTTGGAGGCTGACGGATTCAAAAGATCCCTTAGGTTTCAGATATGGTGTTAAGGTCTAAAACAGCATACTAGGCCTATTAAATAGCACTTGTTTGCTTCCTAGACCTTGTATTGTAAGGAAAATGAGATGGAATCAAGAGCTTGCTTGCACTCTCTTTTGTGCACTTGTGCTTCTTGAGCTTAAGTGTGAAAGTGAGGAAAGCAGTGAGTGGAGGTCTCCACTCTTCTCTTCATCTCTTCTCCTTCTTCCTACATGCATACATAACACTTGGAGGATCATATGCACAAGAAGCTTGCTCAAGAAGATCCAAGCGAGGAGCAAGCTGAGAAAGCAAGAATTTAAGAAAAGAGTGATATACCACTGAAGTTGGTGAAGCTGTTGGTGAAGGTAGGCTTATCTCCCATGCCACACCATCAGGAGGTAAGACCTAAAGGATCACGTGTACTGGATCAGCTTAGTGTGCTTGCAAGTACATGAGGAAGCCATCCAATAGATGGTAAGAAGTAGTACACACTCGTATATATGAGAGGAACACAAGTGCAGAGCACAGTCGCCAGCCATTGGCATCATACATTGTCTTAAGAATTGAGTTATAAGCACATTGGACAGAAAGAAAAACTTCCAAAATTCAAAATTCAAGCCCCATCACTACCAAGAGATGTTTGCTAACAACTATGTGCAGGTGGTCTGTAAGGACATTCCTGGTACATAATTGCTGCAGTAAGCACTGGGTCTGTAAACTTCACTTAGGATGTGTTAATTATCTGGGAAGAGAACTTTTGACTTGGCAAGCACGCTATGTTTGAAGAAACTAAGACGAATGGTTTAAAATCTTGTCCTCGCCACCTTGGTGAGCATTGGGTCTCTTGGCTCTCATCTTCCCTTAGAACATGTTAATCATTCTAACAGCCTTTGGAATGCCAAGCATCCCTCACATACTCCTTTTTAGAAACCAAGATAAATGGTCTTTTTCCAAACAGAACTAAGATAAATGGTTCAACCCCACAACTTTGGTGAATTTAGAAGAACACTCTCAAATCACATCGGCAATCCTATAATGTCATATGTGTAGCTTTTGCAAGACACTTTTGGGAATGTAACTAAAGACTCACATTGTCAGATATTCTTTACTGAAACGGCTGATCTTGCATGCCCTCGATGTAATGTGCAATCGCAGACAGTGTTTCATCATATGTGGCATTTCTACGGATCCTTTTCTTGTATGAGATCACTGCTGCATTTCTTGAAAAACTTCCACAGGTCTTATTGTTCTCACACTAAAGCTACTTAAGTCACACTTGCTTCCCTCTGGATGCATGTTCAAGTGAGCAAAACATCCATTTTTCTATAGCTCCAAATACCTACACTTCCATCTAGCAAAAAAACTTCGCTTCCAGCTCAATAGCACTCAAATTAACATTTCTTAATCTAGTATGCTCAAGCATTGTTTCAAATAGTATCATGAGGAATGGGGACAACACACCTCCACTGGAGGATAGACCCAGCAACCAAGTAAACATCCTTGTTAAAAAGGATGTCTCAACAAGTCCATTGTGATTTTGATACTTTAGAATGGCCATCACTTCCTGGCTTATAGATGTGGTGGCGAAAAGACAGACTTCTGTTTCTTGCCATGTGGTTGCACCATTGAGAATCTCTGACAGAAGAGACAAAAATGTTCCACCAAGCTCTTTAAATACGGTAACCAGAGCACCTTCAGCAATTTGAAGGCGAAACCTGCCAGACATGCATCTCTTGTTAAGAGCAAACAGTCTCTTTATTCAAGCAATAGAGAATATAAGGAAAAAACTTACCGAGAAAAGTACTCCTCCTCAAGTGACATATCATCCCAACTTTCAAAGGCTTGTGGATATTTAGCAGCTTGCAGAATTGCCTGCTTTGTTTGCAAAAATGTGAGACATCAGAACACCCTCAAGCACCCCATCATCAAACTCTATACAATAAATGACCCCTATAATATGTTGTAAATAATGAGACGAAACATAAGGACAAAATGAAAGGCTAGCTAAGGTTTCAGTAAAATTCTATATGTTTTACCAAAAAGACTATGATTAAAAACAGAGTTCCATGTGCAACCTTCTGACATTGGAAGAGACGACATCTGGCCTTTAAAATTCTGGAAATGTTTTCAAGCTAGCATCAATGAAATACTTTGAAAGTCCTGACTGGATACTAGATGTGTTTCATAAGAATGAAAGTTTCTGAATGTTTGATACAAAGTCAACCAGCATCAAAACCTATACACACAAACATGAACAGCAACAAGGCGCACATCCATACAATGACACATGCAGAAAAAGGTCCTATCCCTACCCAGGACACACATTACATGTGGAGAGTTGTAGCTTTGTAAAGACCAACACCGCATGGTTCATAAAGGCAATAAAAACACTTAAATGATCATATAATCACCATAGCAGTGGACATGAAAGACATCACATTACAGATGTTCGGTGCTGTCCTCCATTGGACACCAAACAATTAAAAAATAATTGTTTCACTCTTGAAGTGTTCTAAACTGCTGGAGTACTTAGAAGTTTGATGGCACCTTGAATTTTAGAGCATTTCTGCAGTCCAGAGCCTTCAGACTTGACGACCTACAACACAGATTTCACCTACTCAATTGTTTCACTCTCAAGATCAAAAGTACTTGAGTACTCAAAAGTTTTATGGCAACTTGAGTTTTAAGGGTTAAGGGCATGCAGTCAAGAGCCTTCAGACTTGAAAAACTACAACACAGATATCACCTACTCAACAGAGCCCATTCATGCACAAACTTCAAAGACCCTTTCACAAGCCAACAACTCTAACACTGCATAGAATGGAGATATCCAGACCATTATATAAAATATAATATCATCACCAAATGGAGATATTGCGTGGTTCATGTCAATCATACCTTCAATGAGCAATGCTCGAAAACCTGGCCCTTTCTCTGTTTTTTCAAGAATGTACATATATAAAATCAAAGTAAAGGTGAAATTCATGTGCCAAGTGACTGGAGATCATCAAAAATAGTGTGGAGATCAAAAGGGAGACTCTTCCTGGGACCTGAAAGCAAGATCTGAGCTTTCGTCAAGGTCTATGATCAAAACAAGCATGAAGAGAACCAACTTCCAGAAGACTCCCCTGATGAAGAGGATTATGACAATTTAATCCAAAGTTGGATCTTGAACTTTGCAAAGAGAGGTTTCCAAGTTGGATCAAGGATAACAAAACAAGAGTTGCATGGGAAAAAGGAAAGAAGTCCAAGTTGGATCAGAAAGAGGAAGCAGGTCTAATTTCCTGAAAGAGGAAAGATAACTATTGTGCTATTTGTTAGATATACACTTCACCTAAGCTTGCAGCTCATGAAATCCTAGAGGTGACACTAAAATCAGCTAATCTTTTCAGAAAATAAATCACTTATTTAGAACTGAAGGTTTCTACTACAGAGAGAATTGAAATGATTGCATTGATAATGTTTTGTAATAGCCAATACTGCAGGTGGAGATACATCTCCATTATTTATCAAGATTTACAATCTTTCTTTTAGAAACCCATCAAAGACTACTACACAATGTGAACTTACAGCGAAGCTAACCTTCCTTCTCAGATAGGATGGTAAAACCTAATCAAGCACTTAATTACAACAATTAATAATTGAGCATAAACTGAAATGCACACATTACTTTAACAATCTTGGACAATCAACACCTTGTTGGCCCCAAAATTGGCACCCCTTTCAATATTTCTTTAACTTCGATTGCCAATGGATCAATTAAAGGCAAGATTCTCTGATCTCCTTGGCTAATCCAAAAGCCCCTTGCTATACAAACAATCAACAAGCAATTTGGGTCAATTGCCCCTTGATTTTAACCCAGGGCTTGCACAAATGAAACCACCAATTGGCCAAATGCTGCCCCAATTCAGAATGGATGGCCTAGCATCTGAAATCCGTGTCAATACAACAAATTGCAAGTGCTGAATTCAATGAATGATGCCTTATCTTGTTGGCATGGTTGCCAAGGTGGCTGTTAAAACCTAATTTCTATAAAAATTCGGGATTTACAACAAAGATACCTTTGTTGTCCAACCAATCTGGCTGAGATTTGCTCAAAATGGCTGAGAAATGCTGAGATCTCTTGAGAATGGGTTGGAGGAGGAGAGAGAACGCCATGATGAGATAGAAATCTGATTTTTAACCCTAAAATTTGCTTGCAGCCTGCTCCAGCCTACATGTATTGCAGTCACCTACTACCACGCACCTCCAAAATGCTATCACCTAATTGATAATGTTGTTGCCAACCCCTAGAAGGCACCTCCTTGTTGCCCCGCTTGCTAAGGCCCCCAAATGGCTATCTTCTGCACCAAATTGTTGTTCTCTGATCAAAAAATGGACCAACAGGTCCATCTCTCTCCCCCCCCAAGTTGTAAACTATTTGAATGGTTGTGACCTTTTCCCCAAAAGCATTTCATCAATTCGTATGGGCATTTTTGCCAAGTGGCAACATTTTAAACCCATTTTTCAGCATTATCCAACCATAATTAATTTTCAGAAGTAAATGATCCTGAACATTGATTTCAGCCCTTCTAACCCTGCCCAAAATACGCCCATCATCTATAATTATATTGACCATGCCATTTGTAACTTGAGTGGTCCCCAACCTCTATTAACCCTTAGAGTAACATAAATTATTTAATTTATGCTAGACCCTGGTCTCACAACTGACAGTTATTCGCCAAAAAACTATCCTAGGGTCAAAACTGACACCACCTGACCACCAAAACCCAATTGGCATGACTCATCAAAACTTTACCTTTGACACCCACTGTAGCCTGGAGATCCTTGACCACCAAAACCCAACTAGCATAATTTATCAAAACTTTTGCCTTTTGACACCCACTGCATCCTCAAGGTTCTTGGCTTATTACCATAAAATAATTGCCATGTGCATCACATATGCTAAACAACCTTGCACATGAGAATAAGGTATGCACACTAGATTAATAACTTAATCAAATATTATCGGCAAGATTAAAGCATCTCAAAATTTAACATCCCCATGATAGAGCTACATACGATACATGTCCTGACAAACTGCTCTACATCATGTCTCAAAGCTGGCCAATAAAAGAAATGCTCCACTACCTTGATTATGGCATCAAATACCTCTATGTTCTACATACGGAGGAGTATGACTTTCAGTGATAACTCTACGCCTTAATTGCTTCATGTCACACAGTCATCTATGCATCATCAAAAATCCACCTCTAAGCACAAAGTGCTCATGCCTCTAGCCTTTACAAAGTTAATCATAAACATTAGCAAAGTCTAAATTAGTAACATATTGCTCTTTCATGGCACGTCAGCTCAGTGTAATAAACCATGCTAATGGCTGAAACTTGTGGCTTACGTAACAGTGCATCAGCCACAACATTCTTTTTACCATCAATATGTATAATCTGAAAATGAAATATAGAGACAAACTTTGTCCATCTCATATGTTTCTCTGACAACTTTGTCTATGTCAAAAAGTACCTCAAAGTTTGATGGTCTGTCTGCACTATAAAATCAGTCCCCCAACATATAATATTTCCATGTAGACAATGCATGAATTACAGCCAAGAGCTCTTTCTCATAAACTTGCAAATTCTTCTCTGCACAGAGGAGAATTCGGCTCTCATATACCACAACTCGACCATCCTGCATTAAAACAGCCCCAATGCTATTACCACATACATCATACTAAATGACAAATGACTTCCTTAGATCGAGCAACACAAGTACAGGATCTGAAGTCATCTTTTTCTTTAACTATTCAAATGCTGAAATTCCACTTCTATCTATCTAAATGGCATGTTCTTCTTCTGTAAAGCATGCAATGGAGATGCAATTTTTATGTACATACTTCATGTAGTAAGAACATAAACCCAAGAAGCTACGGATCTCATGTACATTTCTCAAAGGTAGACCTGATTGTATTGCCTCAACCTTTGCAGGATCCATATGAATACCATCAGCTAATACAATATGCCTTAAAAGTAAATTTTATGTAAAATTCACTTTTCTTGTCATTAATAACCAATCTATGCTTATGCAATTCATTAAACACAATATCCAAGTATCTTCTATGCTCTGCCTCATTTTTTGAATAGACGATCATGTCATCAAACAAAGCTCCCACCTTACCAAAGCAGATACACAAATCCTTTGTGCCCTTAAGGTACCTCATGATACCCTTCACTGCTTCCCAATGCTTTTTACCAAGATATGTCATATTTACTAACCATTCCCGCCGCAAATACAATGTCAAGACATGTAGCAATCATAGCATACATCAAGCTACAACACAGCTGAAGCATAAGGCATCTTCGCCATTTCAACATTTCCATCACCACATGTGGAGCTATCATTTACACTAAGTTTCACATATAGAGGCGATGGTACACCCATGGCTTTCCCCCCTCCATATTGAAGCACTGCAAAAGCTTAGTGACATACTCTTGCTGTGACAAATAAAAAAGACCCTTCAATCTGTCTCTGAATATACGCATGCCAAGAATGTGATTGGCCTCACCAAGATCCTTCATATCAAAACTATTGTGTAAACTCTGCTTCAAGGAGTCCAAGGCATAAACATCCTTGCCTACAATCAGCATGTCATCCACATACAGAACCAAGAGAATAACCTTCCATCTGCTACATTCTTGGTGTATAAGAAATGATCAACTTAAGAGTGATGAAATCCTTGAGATTGCACAAATGTATCAAATGTATGATATCATTCTTATGGTGCCTACTTCAACCCATACAAACTCTTGTTGAGCTTAAATACTATGTGCTCTTTCCCCTCTGCAGTAAAACCCTTAGGTTGCTGCATATAGATCTCCTAATGCAAATCACCATGTAAGAAAGCAGTTTTCACATCCATCTGTATGAGCTCCATATCTTCAGATGCAACTAGGCCCAAGATGGTTCGCAACATAGTCATTTTGACTACATGAGAAAAGATTTCATCAAAATCAATTCCATGTTCTTGCTTATACCCTTTAGTAACCAGCCATGCCTTGTAGTTTGGCAAAGAACCAAAAGTGACTTTCATTTTGTAAACCCATTTGCATGGTAGCACTTTCTGCCCTTTAGGCAACTGCACTAAATCCCAAGTGTCATTTTTCATAAGAGATTCCATCTTTGACAACATAGCCTTATGCCATTTCTTGCTATCTTTTCTGTCCATTGCTTCCTGGAAGCATGACGGCTCGCCACAATTTGTCAACATGACATAATCAGCCCCATAATTGACACCACGAACAAACCTATCTAGCTATCTTTGCACTCTGGTCGACCTACGGACCCAATGGTCAAGATTTGCTAGCCATTCAGTCTGCAAATCTGCATTAACTTCTTGCTGTTCTACAGGTTCAACATGTTATACAATCGGTTCTGGTTGTTCCAAAGGCATCCGTTCTTGTTGAATTTGTGGTACATCATGGGCAAGATCTTGTTAAAAATTTTCAGCATCATTCCCTGCATTTTCAGGGACATTTACCGCAGGTATTTGCTGTTGTCTAATGGGCATTCTTTGTTGTCCAATCGATACATCCTCCCGGAATACAACCCTTCTAACCTCCTCTATCTTTTCAGATTGTTTATGCATGCGATCTTCCCGAAAAATAACATCATTTCTACGTATTTTTCTTTTCTAGGGATCCCATAATCAATACCCCATCTCACCTTCATCACCATATCCTAGAAAAATACATTTACAAGACTTTGGCTCAAGTTTGCTATGTTCTTCCTTGCGAATGCGCACAAAGGCCTCACAACCAAACACTCTTAAGTGAGCATATGAAGGTGGCTTGCCCGACCACACTTCTTGAGGAACACTGTCCCCCCTCCCCCCCCGCCCCAAGCCCTGTTTGGTGATCGATTAATCAAGTGTACGGTTGTCATAACAACCTTTGCTCAAAATCCATGGGGTAAAGCAACATGTGACAACATTGTACGGACCTTGTCTTGAATGATCCTGCTCATACGCTCTACAACACCATTTTGGGATGGATTATGAGGAGCAGTGAGTTTCCTTTTAATCCCTTTGCTGTCACAAAACTCTTGAAAGACTTTGGACACATATTCCCCACTATTGTTATGGCGAAGACATTTTAATGTCTTGCTGGTCTAATTTTCAACAAGTGCCAAGAGTTTTTTTAATTTATCCAAGGCCTCATCTTTGTGACAAATTGAATAAACCCATACTTTGTGTGTGGCATCATCAACAAAGGTAATGAAATACTTCTTCTCCCCTAGAGATAATCCTGGCATTTAACATACGTTTGAATGTACCAACTCTAAGGGTGAAGTCTTTAGAGAGAGATTTTTTATGTGACGTTTAAGCATGTTTACCATAAATACAATGATCACACTATTCAAAATCAACATATCTCAAAGATGACAAATAACCCGAGCGAGAAAGCACTTTCATTCCAGTTTGACTCATGTGTCCCAACCGGCTATGCCACAAAGAAATACTTGGCTGCTCCTCAATTATAGTGACTACATGGTCATGCACACTAGATACATACAAAGGATACAAAGTATCACTTTTGAGCCCTTGGCAACAATGCGAGAGCCCTTACAAATTTTCCACTTGCTATCCCCAAAGGTGGTGTGATAGCCTTCATCATCTAGCTACCCTATGCTTATCAAGCTCTTCTTGAGCAAAGGTACATCTCTCACATTATGCAAAACAAACATGGAGCCATGCTGAAATTCTAGTTTTACACTATCAATGCCTGCAATTTTATATGCATAGTTATTCCCCAAGTAGACAATACCGCGTGCACCACCATTGCAGTCAGAAAACCACTCATGATGTGGTGTGACATGAAATGACGCACCTGAATCAAGTATCCAATCCTCAGAATTTGCAATCAATGCATGTGCACTCAAAGAAAAAGCAAGGCATACATCACTGTCACTGTCATTCTCATGAGTGACTACATTGACCTCTTCTATTTTTACATTGCTCTTCTTTGAAGGCGGCTATCCTTTTTCTCAGCCTTGTTGTCTTCAGTGTTTTTGTTTTTTACCTTTCTCTTTCTTCAATTGAAAACATTTCCGTTTATAGTGCCCTTTTTTGCTACAATGATGACACTCCACATTTTTGCCACGATACTATTTTCAGAACGCCCTTTTGCTGAAATCTGCCTCTAGTGTGCAATGCATTAGAAGACTTGTTTGCTAAATTATTTTGCCTATTGAGTTCTTCCATCATCAGAATATAACAGTTGAGCATTCAAGTTACTCAAAGTTGTCCTAAAAGTATCCCAACTTTCAAGCAAAGTGCATAGCAAGAAAGTAGCCTTGAACTCATCATCAATATGGAAATCCAAAGCAATCAGCTGACTGAAAATTGAGTTGAACTCGTTCAAATGTAACCAAGTACACTGTAAGTACCAACCAGTAATGAAAATCTCGAGATTGCAGAAATTTCAGATCTGCAAATGCATTTTCAGAATTAAAGTGTGTCTGTTGCTACACTCATCAAGCAATAACTGACACATTTAGAGACCAAGGCACCAATTACATGCGAAATCCCCAAATTTTCATTGCAATTTCTACTCTAAAAGCATTACCAAGCACAAATTGACAATTTTGATCAAAAGCCCCAATTTTTCAAAAAGAAATCCATCCAGATTGCATCAATACATGTACCCAAAGCCCCAATTTTCTTAAGTCAAGCACAGATTTTAGTGAAATTAAAGAAATTCCACTGTAATGTGAAAAACCCCAAAATTTCTCTGGCAAATGTGCACCAAATGTGCAATTTCTGAGTCAGATCGAGAAAAGCCCTAATTTTCTTGGTCAAAATTGCACAGTGTGCCTATGCATGTGAATGCCCGACAAAGGGGAGAAAGAAAAATGGCAGAAATGTAAAAAAATTTGTGGAAAAAAAAAGCAAGTCTGTATTGGTGTTAACCAAGACCCATCTCCCGCCAATCGGATCTGCTCCTGTTGTCGTGCCACTATACAGACACAGTGTGAAAAACTCTAGAGTACATCATCATCCAACTTTCTTATTGATGTAGAGAGTCAATGTGATCTGAGTCATTAGTGCTAGTGTCCCTAGCATGGATGGTCCAAAAATACTAGATTTTGGACAATTTTAACCTATTTTTATATTATTTATTGTAAAAATCCTAAAAAGTTAAGAAAGCTTCTAGATTAGGATGGCATCCAAAAAGCAAGTTGCTTTTTCATCTAATTTTGGGATTTTTCATAAAAGAGAAAAGATGGGCAAAATCGCGCGCGTCGTGATCACAGTTGACACGCCAAAATAGCACTTTGAACTGGAAGGAGGAGTGAACTGAGAGATCCTGGACCAGGTGTCCTAGAATTTTTCCTCCTTTCGAAGCCAATGGAGTCATCACATTTGGGTTCCAAGCAGCAGAGAGGAAGCTATTGTATGATCCACGTTTTTGGTCTACGAGGGAGCTCCAAGAGATCTAATGCTTAGAGATTACTTCTAAGTACTACCAGACAAGGGATTTCAAGTTTTGTCAATACATATTAATTCGATTCATTGTGCTTTGTCTTTATCGTGTTTACCTCTTGTCTATTCTTTTTCTTCTCTTCCATCTCCTATCTATACTTCCTTCTATCTCTGATCCCCGGTGGATACGACCTTTCAACAAAAACCCCTCCGACATTGGTGAACCCAACGTGAAAGGTCATTCAAAAGGAAAGACAAGATGGAGAAACTGTCAAATACAATTTCTAGTGATGTTTTGCAACAGTTAATGCAGAATATGAATATGCTTATGCAGGTACAACAATAACATCAAGTGATATAGGCTTTTGCTCAAATGGAAACTGTTGTGATGAATGCTTTGCAAGCCGTTGAGCGTGAGATGAAGTTGTTCAATGGCAGGAATGTTATCTACATATATACATACCTATGCTCAAAAGATGAAATTCTTTGGAGTGGCTCAACTTGCATGGAGTTGTATTTTGTTCGGATCACTGTAGATAAACTGAAAGCGCGAATTACTGAATTGTACATGCATGATGTTGACTGGGTAGCTTTCAAAAAGACACTCAAGGAATAATTTTACATTGAAGACGCCAATTTGATTACGCACAAGACTTTTCAATGATTCGTGATGTACAAGAAGAGCAACACTTCTTTGTACAAGATAATTCCTCGTATGCAGTGATTTTGGGACAGCCCTATATTACAAGAGTGCATATGGAAATAAAGGTACTTGATGATGGTTCTGCTTATGCAAGAGTTAGAAGCAAGGATGGGATAATTCTTCAAGAGAGCTCTATGTTACATATCCTAATCTAAAAGTGATGATTCGTGATATACAAGAAGAGCAACACTTCTTTGTACAAGATAATTCCTCATATGCAGTAATTTTGGGACAGCCCTATATTACAAAAGTGCGTATGGAAATAAAGGTGCTTGATGATGGTTCTGCTTATGCAAGAGTCAAAAGCAAGGATGGGAGGAAGGCAATGCAATTTCTTACTGTTTGTGTTAACCATCCCAGAAATCGGGATACGCTTCGAGAGTCTTCTTTGCCTCCAAATGCAAGGGAATTCAAAGACCTGGATTTCCATTAAGCACTGCTGTAATGCGAGGCTACAATAGTGTATGTATTCGCCTCTTGATGGAATGAAGCATGTATTTACTATTGGTTATTCTCAGTTTACAACAAACAGTTCATGTAGTTTTAAGCCTATGGAAGCTATGTGCAAGGCTGAACGCATATCTATGAAGCAGGCTACTAAGGAACTGAGAGCATTGAGGCTATTAGTTGAAAATGAAGGCATTTCAAGCATCTTTTATGGGCTGAATATTAATGACACTATGGCTGAAATTTCAACAACTATACATGCAAAAAATGAGGCTGAAAAATGTGTTGGCAGTATGTTCTTTGGACATGTATGATGTTATAGCATTGTGTGCTCGGGAGGAAGGATTACAATGGGCTGAAGCACTTGTGGAGACAAAGTATAAGACAGTTGACAAAAAGGTAAAACCAATTGCTTTGCCGCTTCTACAAGAAAGTGAGGGTCTATGAAAAAGTATCAAGACAGCCAAGCTTACGGGATCCTAAAGATATAGGTCATCAGTTTACATCTGAGACATTACAGGAATTGAACGTTGATACAGAAGGGTTTCTTTTGCCTGCTGAAAGAGACTATTTTATGCAGATGTTGCCTAGACATGGAAAGGCATTTGCATTCCAACCAACTGAAATAGGTTGTATGGATCCAAATTTTGTCTCTCCTATGGTAATATTTATTGTGCCACATGTACCATGGAACTTGAGGCCTATTCCAATGCCTAAAGCTTACTTGCCAAAGCTAATGGATTTGCTAAATGAAAAGATTCGCATGAAGATCTTGGAGCCCTCTTCAGTCCTGTACTCAAATCATTGGTTTACTATGCTCAAAAAGAATGGGGCTTTGAGATTTATTCAAGACATGCAACCGGTCAATAAAGTGACTATAATAAATATGGGCGCATGTCTTGTGGTTGATGAATTTGCAGAGGCTTTTGCGAGCAGAGCGATCTATTCTTTGGGTGATCTTTACTCGGGGTATGATCAATTTCAGCTTGCAATTGAGAATAAGGATATCACAACCATGAAGACTCCTTTGGGGTTAGTACGGATGTGTACTCTCCCGCAAGGTGCAACAAACTCAGTGGCACACATGACAAATGCTATGAATAGGGTACTCATGGATTTTATACCACAATTGACAATGCCCTTCTTGGATGATGTTCCAATCAAAGGGTGTGCAGTGGATGAAAAGAATGAAGAGATGGATGCTCATGGGTGCAGACAATTTGTTGCAGACCATATTGTGGATTGTGAGAGGATTTTGACGCATCTAGAAGAGGTGCATTTAACTCTTTCTAGACAAAAGTTTGTCTTTGAAGTTGAAGAGGTTTTGATTGTTGGGCATATGTGTGAGCCCTATGGGTGAAGACCATCACCAACAAAAATAGATGGGATTGATAGAATGCAAGATGTATGCACGAATGTATCAGAGGTGCGTAGATTCTTGGGTGCATGTGTGTTCTATTTGATATGGATTCCTCACTTTCCACATGTAGTTGATGCTCTATATCAGCTTCTAAGGAAAGGTCAGAGATTTCATCGGGAAAGGAAGCATCAAAAAGCAATGAAGAAATTGAAGCAGCTCTTAAAATCTGTTCCTACATTGAGAAAGGCCGATTATTCACATGGAAAGCCTATCATTATTACTGTTGATACAAGCCCAATTGGGATTGGATGGGCAACTGGACAAGATGATGAGAAAGGGCAAAGATATGCAATTCGCTTTGGTACTAAAGTATTGACTGAACGACAGAGAAGGTATCCACATGTAAAAAGAGAATTATGGAAAATTGTGACAGCACTTAAATGTGATAAGGAGTATTCTATGGGTACTCTTGTAGTCATTGAGACCGATTGTTTGCCGATATTGGGTATGATTACTAGTTGTGCTACCCCGGACATTGCTATGCTCCAGTGGATTGCATACATCAAATCTTTGAACCCTGAATTTCAACATATCGCAAGAAGAGATAACCCAGTGGCAGACATGTTATCTCGGGCACGCTATGAGAATGAAGATGGGATGATGGATGAGGAGGAAGAAGATGACTTTCTTGCGGCTGAAAATGATGTTGTAAGAGTGAATTTAGCAATGCAAGGAGTTGCTACAGCATTAACAGAAGCTTGGACAACAAAGAAAAGACACTTTAGATGTTTTGTATCTTGTGTAGAAGTGCTTCTGGAAGACAAATATGCAGGAGAATGGTTAAGAATTGGTTAATACCTCAGTACATTAACAAAGAGAGACGAATGGTTAGATGAGGAGTTTAAGAAGATCAAGAGCAAAGCCTATGGGTTTTTCTTAAAAGATGGATACTTAAGAAAACATGCTAAAAAGAAACAGGGTATGCCATTGCGAGTTTTTGGTGACAGAGCTTCACAAATAAATGCTATATAAGAATTTCATAAAAGCTTGTGGGCTGGCCATAGCGGTGTTTGGGGTACTTTTGCAAAGATCAAAGAAAGATATTGGTAACAGGGTATGTATAAGGATGTTGCTTACTTTATGGAAACACATACGACATGTCAAATGTATTCATCTGTGGGACATTGAGATGGATTGCAGTCCACATATCCATTGTCTCTTCATTTTAAGTGGGTGGTGGATTTAGTCACGATGCCTACAGGTCTTTGGCAAATGAGATATCTAGTATTTGCTCGTGAAGACTTGATTAATCAAGTAGAAGGAAGAGCTCTACGTACTAAGATAACAAATGCAGTGTGTACCTTTCTCTTAGAAGAGATCTTTTATTGGTATGGCTGTGTGGGAAAAATTACAGTAGATAGGGGTGAGATGCAGATGAAGCTCATGATTTCTTTGCACGGTTGGGGATAAAGCTTGCCTTAACTTTAGCTTATAACCCTAAAGGAAATGGCAAAAGTGAAAGAGGCCATCCACCTATTGTGAAGGCATTGGCAAAAGCATATGGAGAGAAGGTAAAAGAGTGGCCACGATTGCTCCCTTATGCTTTGTGGGCTGACAAAACAACTCATAGTGCCGTTACAAGATATATGTCTGCTGAATTGATACATGGTCAAAAACCTATCATGCTGATAGAAGAGATGACACTCACATAGAGTGTGCTACCTTGGGAAGAGGAGTTGAATCGAGAGGAGTTGTTGGCCTTGCACATTAGACAGTTGCAAAGACAGTCAGAAGACATAGCGGCAACAATTGCAAAATTAAGGGCAGCAAGGATACAAAACAAGAAACGGTTTGACAAAAGACATAGACTGAGGCCAAGAACCATACAAGATAGGGATTGGGTATTGGTTTATGATAGCAGTTTAGACAACCAACATAGTGCCATGCGTTAAGTTTCCAAAAGATGGTTGGACCCTATGTGGTAAGACACGTGTTTGATAATGCTACTTATGCATTAAATGAGTTGGATGGAACAGCCATAAAACTTCCGATAGCAAGGAAAAGAATCAAATTATTCAAGAGACGGGAATCTACTACCTATGAGTTGCCACAATTGGAAGAAAATAGTGGCCATAATACAAGAGCTAGCCAGAAAAAAATGAGAGATAAAGAAGCAAAGGATATGGTTGCAGAGGAGGATGAGGACTCAGAATCTAGTGACAACTAGGACTTTGGCACATACCGAAGGATGTGCAAGTTCAGAGGGGATGGATGTCGTGCCACTACGCAGGCACTGTGTGAAAAACTCTGGAATACATCATCATCCAACTTTCTTATTGATGTAGAGAGTCAATGTGATCTAAGTCATTAGTGCTAGTGTCCGTGGCATGGATGGTCCAGAAATACTAGATTTTTGGACAATTTTAGCCTATTTTTTATATTGTTTATTGTAAAAATCCTAAAAAGTTAAGTAAGCTTCTAGATTAGAATGGTATACAAAAAGCAAGTTGCTTTTTCAATCAATTTAGGATTTTTCATAATAATAAAAATGGGCACAATTGCGCACGTCGCGATCGCAGTTGACAGGCTGAAAAGAGCACTTTGAACTGGAAGAAGGAGGAGTGAACTGAGAGATCCAGGACCATGCGTCCTAGGGTTTTACCCCCCCCCCCCCCCTTCGAAGCCAACGGAGCCATCAGATTTGGGTTCCGAGCGGTAGAGACGAAGCTGTTATTTCGTCCACGCTTTTTGTCTACGAGGGCTTGGAGATTGCTTCTGAGTACTGCCAGACAAGGGATTTCAAGTTCTGTCAATACATATTGATTCGATTCATTGTACTTTGTCTTTATCGTATTTACCTCTTGTCTATTATTTTTCTTCTCTTTCATCTCCTATCTCCTACCCGACGATCCTATGCTGCGTGTCTGCCAGTAACCTGTCACCTGTGCCGGACCACACTTCGTCTCCTGCTAGTACTGCACGTTGCATGTCTACTCGTCAACTACTCGCCTGTCTGCTCCCACAACCCATCACATGCTCGCCTGCACTCCGCTATGATACCAATTTGATAGCCTAGCTAGGATAAAGGCTGAGTGCTATGCAGATTGAGTGCAAAAAGAAAAGTAGAAAAAGTGAGCAGCGGGGGTGAGAGCACGACACAATCAGTACTTGGTACAATGACAGGTGTACCACTTTAGGTTTAGATAATATATAAAGTACAAGAGCGTAAGGGTGTGTTCACACCCGAATACCCTAAAAGGCACAATGGAGTCTTTATTTCCAACATGCCCGATACCCTAGCTGCTTTGGGATGAGACGCCTTGGGGTAAAAGAAAATATATATCAAAGGCTTATTTCTCATGGCTCAGTCTTGGGCTTGAGAGGGAATGTTGAGCCTAAAATGTATTAGTCTGCCTTAAACGGCCTAAAAAACACTTAATTAATGAAGAAAATCTCTTATTTTTTAAAAAACGTGATCCTAGAGTGTTATTGTATCCAATTGCAAAACCCTTATTTGGGTGTCCCAAACTTTCTATAAATAGGCATGCAACCCACCACTCTCCCTTAATCTCGTTTTTGCAAGTCTCAAGAACTACATCTCTACTATCCATACCCCATTCGCAGAGGACATTGCAATTAGAGCTTCTACCAGCCACCTGCTACCACTGATTTCAGCTTTCCATACCTATTTGCAGCTATTACAAAGTTTCAAGAGCTAACAAGTTGTTGTCGTCGCCATCAACTCGCAACTATCGCCTGGATCTTCTCTCTCCTCTGAATGTTGCATTTGCAATTTCTCACTGCCACCCTGACATTCTCTCACCTCTATCTGCTACATTTTGCACCTAGCAGCTATCATGAAGATTTTCTCTCTCCTCAAGTGCTTGCATGTTTAGTCTCTCTCTCTCTCTCTCTCTCTCTCTCTCTCTCTCTCTCTCTCTCTCTCTCTCTCTCTCTCTCTCGTCTACATCAAATCCAACATTCCTTGGCTCCATTTGCTAGTATTTGACACTCATAAGCTGCCTTTGCTGTGATTTGGGATCTCGGAGTAGGGCACACTCTACAACTCATAACCTCTGCCCTGATTCCAAAGATAAGAGAGTTCAAGGTTTAGTATTCAATGCATAGTGAGTTTGCTACATGAGCACTATATATTCATTATTCATTCACTTTATTATTCATTGTATTTATTGTCTCTGAGTTACCCTAACCCTAACTGTGTTCCGAATTTATTAGTATGTGCTTTGTTGATTGCTTTTGTGCTTTTTGTGTTTACCAGGAAAGCTAGCATTTATTAGGGCAACTTGTTTTGCATTTTTTTGCCCAACCTTACTTTATTGTTTTGTACAAGTCAGCCAACAGTTTACTAGCCAACTGCAACTATCAACCATATTTAGTTGTGGGTTGTTACGAGGTAGTTTCCTACGTTTAGTACGATACATTCAGTACGACAATATGTATGGTATGGAACATACACAAAAATTTTGAAAATAAAATACAATGTTTCGTACGTTTATTTAAAAAATACAAATAAAACTTCATATATAATTGTATTCAGCCTTCCATTCAGATTCAATGCAAATTTATCACTTCATTCTCTTCTTTTTTGTTATCTCTCTCTTCTGTTTCCTCTTTGTGTTGGTGTTTCTCTTCCATTGAGCACTCTTACACAAGATCCAATTGACATTCGAAACTAGACTCGTGAGAATATAGTGACAAGGTTGTGTACAAAATCTAGTTAAGACTTTCTATTTGCATAAATGAAAGGTTTTATTGAGAACTAATAGTTCAAATGCCAATTTTGTCAAGCTAACAAGGCCAAAGAAAGACTCAAGTAGGTTGGGAATTTACATCCTTCAAAAATTCAAAAAGATGATTGGAAATGTTTCCATGGACTTATAAAATAAAGCTCTTAGCCATCATATTTGCTTCAATACTTGTTGATAAGAAGATATTTGCAAACTCACACTTGTAATACTTACAAAAACAAGATCTGATTAACTCGAGAATCAATTATCTAAGCTTTAGATTGTATGGGTTGCCTTCTGACACAAGGATTCTAATATAAGTTACTATTGAAGGCTTTTGATTCAAAAGCTAAAAACAACTTTGCATTTGAGTTCCTCAGATTACCCTCTAATTAAGTAGCCAAATGGAGAGAACAAATCAAGTTTTGAAAGATATGCAGCATGCTTCATACATATGTGTCCAAGAGACAAGAGTGTCAGAGTGCAGCAATGCATAAGCGTAGGACAAAGACTGAGAGAGAGTGAACATAGAGAGAAGAGAGAGAGAAAAGGAGACAGTGTAACGCAAAAAATCTGCAGTGTAGTATGTTATATAGGAATGCAGAAATATACATGGGTGCAGAGAAAATATATATGTGTGTCTCCACCTTGAGGACCTCGATCTCCATCAGCCCGGGTGCAGTCCGTCTCTACAGTCTGTCTCTGTCAGATCTCAAGATGTCTGTCTCTGTCAAATCTCAAGATCAAAATATGTGCAAGTGCTGACCAATCTGCTATAAATAGCATAAAATACCACAAATATAGGCAGAAAACAGGTTGGCTGCAATTAATGCAGCCAATTGCCCAAAAACCTGTCCGACTACTGATGTGCCACGTGGCACCTGTCCGACCTGCTGACATGGCATCCTGCGCTGCTGACGTGTCCTGCTGGCATGGCTCTTGCGCTGTCCGTACTGCTGACGTGGCCAAGGAATGACTCTCTAACACCCCCTCTCAAATCGTGGACGGGGCAGAAGACTGAGGGATTTGGAATGTTGCCGAAGAGGAGCATGGGAAAGCGCCTTCATGAACAAATCTGCAAGATTATCCTCTGTCTTACAGTACTCCACATCAATGGTCCCATCCACAAGCTTCTCACGAATGAAGTGACGTTGGATCTCAATGTGCTTCGTCTAGGCATGGAATACAGGATTCCGTACCAAAGCAATGCAACTCTCATCGTCGCACCGCAAAAGAGTAGGACGAGTCTAGAAGTAGCCAAGCTCCTCCTCAACAATCTCTGAAGCCACACAACCTCACATGTGGTAGAAGACGCAGCCCGATACTCCACCTCAGTAGAAGAAAGGGCTACCGTGGGCTACTTCTTGCAACTCCACGAGATAACACCTATACCCAAGGTAAAGCAATAGCCTGTAGTAGACCACCAGTGGTCCACATCACCAGCCCAATCCAAGTCACTCCAACCTACAAGAACAAGATCTAAAGCACTTGCACTTGCTAGATAAGAAATCCCTAAGTCAGAGGGCCCCCTCAAATACCGAAGAATCCTTAGGGCAGCCTGCCAATGCACCTGTTTGGGTTCACTCATGAACCCCACCAAAAGACTCACAGCAAATCAAAGATCAACACGAGTGTTGAGGAGCCAAATCAAGGATCCAATCAACTGACGGTAGCAGGAAGCATCCGTCAATGGAGAATATGAGTGTGAAGTGGCCTTCCAATTTGCATCCATAGAAGTAGAAACGGTCCGACAAGTCTCCATCTCAAAAGCCACCAAAAGCTCCAGAATGTATCTCTGTTGAGAGATGAAGATCCCCCTCTGAGATTGATAAATCTCGTGACCCAAGAAGAAATGAAGAAGCCCCAAATCTGTCATCCAGAACGTCTGATGTAAAGTTGTCTTGGCCTCTTGGACCTTATGTGCATGATCCCTTGTCAGAATCAAATCATCAACATACAACACAAACAACACATGACCAGCCTTGGAAGTGTGCACATAAAGCTACGAATCGGCCTTGCAACGCCGATATCCCAACTTCGACTGAAGAAATGAGTTAATCTTCTCGTTCCATGTACGTTGTACGCGGAGCCTGCTTGAGGCCATACAAGGCCTTCTTCAACCTATGAACTTTTCCATCCGGGGATCCAAAGCCAGGAGGCTGCTCAACATAGATCTCCAAAGCCAGGAGGCTGCTCAACATAGATCTCCTCCTGCAAGTCACCATTGAGAAAGGCCGACTTCACATCCGACTGATAGACAGGCCATCTCCTATGGCCAACCAAGGCAAGAATAGCTCAAATAGTCGCCATACAAGTAGTGGGGGCAAAAGTATCATGGAAATCAATGCTTGGGTGCTGAGCAAAACCTTTAACAACAAGACAAGCCTTGTGCTTGTCCAAAGAACCATCGCTAAGGTACGTGGTCTTGAAGACCCACTTAATGCCAATCATCTTCTTCTAAGAGGGAGGAGGCACAAGTGTCATTCCTCTTAATAGCCTCCAACTCGGCTTCCATAGCCTTCTGCCAATGGTCAGACTGCAAAGCCTCCTTCACTGAAGTGGGCTCTTGATCTTGCATAACACAGATCATCAAACAATAGTTAGAGCAAACAATCTCCGTAGAGTATGCCTGATTCCTCCGTGACCTCCACAGTCCATCCAACGGTTCCCACTCCTCAGGAACCACCTCGATCCCTAAATCTCGGAGTGTGTCACGGGCCCAACGAGGAGGAGACCGGACCTCTCCCTATCTCTCTCCAACTACTGAAGAATCACGTATATCCACCGGCAGAAGCTCCACTGGGGTGGCCGGTGGAAAAAAAGACTCGAAATCAGAAGAAGAATCCCCATCAAAAGGCTCTGGCTCCAAAGGAACTGTCTCGGGAGACCAACTCTCCCTTGGATCTCCAAGGACGGGGTGCTCCTCACCCCCTTTTGTGGCCAAAACTTCCATGAACCGCACATCTTGGCTTGTGTAGACATCCAGCTTGACGGGATCAAACAGACGATAACCTTGGGACTAGGAGTTGTAGCCAACAAAAACCTGTCGTCGGAAAGCCGCCTTGAACTTGTCACGCTGCGTCTTCAGGATGTGCACATAAGCGTCACACCCAAAGATCCTGAAGTAAGAGACATCTGGCTTAGTCCCAAAGTAAGTCTCAAAAGGTGTATCCTGTCAATAGCCAAAGTGGGAGATCTATTGAGGATGTGAACTTTTGTAGCCACGGCCTCGGCCCACAGAAACTGAGGTGTCTGTCAGTGCTCCATCATGGTACGCCCCTTCTCAATCACACTTCTATTCTTCCGCTCCAAAATGTCATTCTCTTGGGGAGTATTGGTATTAGCAAACTCCTGGTGAATGCCCCTATTTGCACAAAAATGAGCAAACTCATTAGACAATTTCACCACCCTTGTCTGAGTGCAAGGTCTTCAGGCGCCAGCCAAATCGGTTCTCCTCAAAGACAAGCCAACCCTTGAAGTGAGAGAAAGCCTCTGACTTCAATGTCAAGAAATAGACCCATGTCGTCCTGATGTAGTCATCTATGATTAACATGAAGTACAAGCTCCCCTTCAAGGACTCAATCCTCATCAGGCCACACAAATCCGTAGATGTCTGAGAGGTAAGAAGAAGAGAGGTAAGAGCTATAGAAGACTTCAATTTGTAGATGTCATTCTCTTCACGATCAAAGACTCAAACAGTATTACTGTCAAACTCCACTAAGAGACCAAGAGCACAAATCTTATGGACCGAAAGCAAATGATACCCCAAGCCTGGCACATGCAACACCTTGGAAGTGTGGGTACCACCACATCCATCTGGAATCAGCTGCATCTCACCCCGCACAGCAATAGATACAAAAGAGTTGTCACCAATGAGAATCTGCCCACGCGAAGGACACAAATGGGCAACACCAATGGGAGAAAGAGTCTTGTGCCGTGAGGCACTATTATCCACAATCCACTCTCAAGCCTAGAGAGTTGTCATCGCAGCATCAGAATTCTTCAGTGTAGAGTTCTCAATGACTCCTAAGTGAAGAAAAATAGCAGATGAGGGTGCAACCACCGCTCCAGAATCCTTCGTATCCTTCTTCTTGGTGTCCTTGTCTTTATCGAGGCAATCTTTCTTCCAATGACCGGTCTTATCACAAATATGGCAAGTCGATTCCTTCTTCTTGTCCTTCTCGGATTTGTTGTCCTCCTCCTTTTTCTTTTGGTCCTTCCCCTTCTTCTAAGAGACTTGACCAACCAAAGCCTCCGATTTGGAAACATTCTGTCCCTTCAATTATTCCTCTTGGTCCAAGACCATAGGAACCAACTCTTCCCATCGAAGAGTCGAATCCCGCCCTGATGCAATAAGAGCGGAATAAAAAGTACCGAATCGTAACGACAACTGGGACAATAAAGTAATCGCCATGTCTTCAGAGAAAATAGGCTTCCCCGCATTTTAAACCTGCATCTGAAACTGTCGAAGCTTGTTGATGTGTTCCCGAAGCGAAGAAGACTTATTCACAGACATGGTCCACATCTGCACCTCCAAAGAAACCCTCTTCATCAGGGTCATCCGGTTATACATTTGGTTGAGCTCCAACCATATCTCTCGAGCCACCGTCAAGTGCTCGATGTGAGCCATCACGATTGCAATATAAGACAAAAAAAGAAAAGAACAAATCCTAGCATTCAATTTGTCCCAATGAGACTACGCCTTGGTCAACTCCACATGAGTATTGGAAGAGATTTTGAACTCATCTCTCACCGAGGGCCTATTAATCTCCTCCATCACAAGCTCCACCAAATCATAAGACTCCAGAATTTCCAACATCATCACTTGCCAGATGTAGTAATTGTCACCATCAAGCTTCTGATCTGATGGAAGAGCCAGTAGGACAAGCACCTTCGTGTCCATGATCGCCCGGAACTCCAAATCAATCTCTATAGACATGTTCACTTGCAATGCCTGCACAAACGCAAAAGCAACTCCCTCTGACTGTGTAAATGCAGCCTATTAGGGCTGTTTGCTCCGCTTCCCGAACCTTCTTCAGTCGCTGGAAGCAATGAAAAGGTAAAATCTGTAGTGGAAGGCCTAAAACACAACCTTCCTCCCCTTTGAACAACAATAACCTACAGCAAATTCACCAGCTGGACTCCTTTCCAGCACGCTCACACTCGATTCAGCCTTGTTCCGATGCGCAGCCCTCCTGCTCGCCCTCGAATGCTGAAAACGCAGCCTTGTGTCGCGGTAAAATCTCCTCTTGAGGTAGGTGCTTCAATCAATCTGTCCGATTTCACCGCTCTGATACCATGTCAGAGTGTAACGATGCAGAAGCATAGGACAAAGACTGAGAGAGAGTGAACACAGAGAAAAGAGAGAGAGAGAGAGAGAGAAAAGGAGACAGTGTAACGCAGAAAATCTGCAGTGTAGTATGCTATATCGGAATGCAGAAATATACACGCGTGCAGAGAAAATATCTGTGTGTGTCTCCGCCTTGAAGACCTCAATCTCCGTCAGCCCGGCCGTCTCTGCAATCTGTCTCTGTCAGATCTCAAGATCAAAATATGTGCAAGTGCTGGACCAGTTTGCTATAAATAGCAGAAAATATCACAAAAAATAGGCAGAAAACAGGTCGGCTGCAATTAATGCAGCCAACTGCCCAAAAACCTGTCCAACTGCTGCTGTGCCATGTGGCACCTGTCCGACCTGCTGACGTGGCATCCTGCGCTGCTGACATGTCCTGCTGATGTGGCTCCTGCGCTGTCTGTACTGCTGACGTGGCCAGGGAATGACTCTCTAACAAAGAGTTCACAGAAGGAAATGTCACCATGTCACAAGTGCTAATGGGTTCACATGACATCATGAAACAAGCATGTGATGTAATTGTTACATAGAACCTTAACAACTTGTTTACATTTCACAAACATGTTTTCTATTTACTAGCACCCCTTTCAGGTTGGAAGGTCTATCGAACTATCGTGAATTATCTAAACAATTCACAAAAACGTTTTCTTTTTTTAGGAGTGCTCTCAGGTTGGAAGGCTTGCCAAATTTCAGGGAATCATCTAACTCTTTGATTTTTCCAAGTGGGCTAATTAAGGTAGATTGCCCAACTTGGCAAATTCGATTGAATATATGGGAAGTTTGCCAAGATGCTGATTCATAATATTGTGACCCTTTCAAGGCTGGAAATATTTTACAATGGAGAAATAATTGTCCCAAGCACTCCAACTGACATGTTCATGCTGACATTGAGATGTCTCAATATGACCTTAATGAGTATATGTATAACAGTAATTAGCCAACCTCATGGAGCTAAAATAAGATTGTTTGTCAAAATCTATGTGCATCTCAAGGACAGAATATTGGATATATTCACTATACTAGAAGGCATTTCTTCAAAAAATACATGGTCTCTAAGTAACAGCTGCCAATCAAACCTAGCTCTTGAACCATAAAGAGTCTTGAGGAGATACTTGATCAAGCTATGCTTTCCAAAATAATAAAGTGTTGTGTACAAGTTTTCTTCGAACATTGCATGAACTGCAAAACTCTTGTTAGGAACATGATTTGATTCTTTAGTAGCCTCTTTTTTTCAGTCCCATGTTCCTAGCACACTTGCACCATTCAACCTCCTCAGTAAGCGCACAAAAAATCTTGACCTTGTAGATGATCATATCTCATCATTCAACACAGATTTGAGCTCTCATTAAGCTACAGCAATAATCATTTTGGTAGGTTAGACAGCTCACCTGTGCAACAGCTCCAAAAAGGGAGGCTTGCAGCAGCTCACCACGCCTTGCATGTTGAATAGATGCAAGTCGAGGCCAAGCCTCGACAGCCATTAAGGCACCTTCTAAGCCCAAACCACCACCTCCTCTGGAAGCATCCACAAGCCACTCTAGAATGTTTACTCCATAAACCCCTGACCTGCAAAGTAGTGCACCTTCTATCGATCCAAGCTCGCTTACCAATAAGCAAAAACCACGAGCACGCACGAGTAATCCTGCTCTTTGGTCTGTGTCCTGTGTTCTAGCTGCAGCATCATACTGCCACTTATTTGCGAGAAGAGCTGCCAGCTTAACAGAGCAGAAGCATCCATTCCATGACCATGACAGCCAGTGCAAAAACCATGACAACAAATTTCAAAAAGCCATGATCAAACTCTAGTAAAGAAACTGCATGACAGTATAATGATAAAAAATCAAAAGTGTCCACATCAAAAGAAAGTTAATGTCACTTATTTAAAGATAAGGTGCTCCAAAAAACAATCTCCCAAGGTAATAAGGTATTTGGCTAGCTTTGGAAAAGGTCATATGAAAGGATAAAAATATAGTCGTGAGAGAGAGAAATCTTCAAGACCAAATTGGCCTGATAAACACATTTAGTTTTGAAGCACACAAAGATACCTTTAACAATAGTAGTAATGGCTGCTTCTCTGCCAGGAAGAATGTCAACTTGGGATATCAGCTCTGAAAGAGCCCACACTGCTGGTTGGAATACAGCTTCAGCAGGGGATCCAAAGCTTTCCAATAAAGAAGTAAACAATGGCATATGCTCATTGTACAGTTCTGACAGAACAACACCTGCTGGAATCCTGAAACCCCCTAAATCAAAACCATCAGTTCAGTTCACAATGAAAAGGTGGAGACAACTCAAGCTGCCTATCACAAGGACCCAAAATCTCACCAGCGTTCAAAGCAAGTAAAGACATGGCCCAAAATCTCACTATGCCCACACGATGCTACAACTGACTTTAGAAAGCCAAGAACTTGGGGACAACAATCTTGCATGCAGTCTCTGACCTGTGAAGTGAAGGGATAACAAGTTTTGTTACTTTCTTTTCCAAAACATAGCATCATTCCCATAGTATTACTGCCTAAACTCACCATCCATGACAAGCCATGTCCCCGATGCAAGGTTTCCTCAGCAAGAGCAGTTAAAAGATCGACCTTCAGGGCCATTTCAAGCTGAGACTCTCCAACAGCATTTTCTACAAGCTGCAGACAGAGAAAACGGATTAATTATAGCAGCTGCACATTGCCTGCCATTGATGAGCGTTCAATACCAACTTTAGAAATCTAATAAGAGCTTGCAAAACTGCGAAGATTGTAAGCACAATAAATCACTCTCTTCGTGAAGGAAAAGGTGGTAAAGTACTCAACATGGAGAATACATACACTTAACACCTCAGTATAATAAGATGGGAGGGCTTTGGGGACAGGGACGGGAATGGGATAGGGGACAGGGACAGGGACAGGGACGGGGAGGGGGAGGGGGATTGCCATCCCTGTCACCATCAGAGGGTTTATGGATATGCACACATAAGATATCATGATTTTAGACCATGAAAGCAGAAACCTCAGCGCTACAACCCACCTAAATAACCAATTGTTGATCATGAAGGGACTTCAATACACAAGACTGGCCAGTGCAGTTAGGGGAAAACAGGTGAAAACAGTTTTGCTTTGCTTGGATACCTAGAATATCTTGATCCTTGAAATGGGACATCTAGATTGAGATTTCATGTTTTCAATGCTCATCTAGATGTAGATTTTCTTTCACCCTTGCAGATACATGGCATTGATTCGGTAATGGCACTTTGACTAAGCTATTCCCAACAAATCGGACTATTCCCAAGAGCCCAATGCATGCAGCATCGGTACTTCAAATTTTTATGCTACTGAGTTGGTAATCGTTTTTATGTCCAACCTTGGCAAACAGGTTTAGTTTTATGAATCAAGAAAAAGCATATATTTCCAAGATTCAGAGACCACCAATTTCCAGGGTTTGGGAACAAACTTGTTCCAATTTTGTTGGACAATATGCAAAGCTCTCATATGCACGAGAGAGAGAGAGAGAGAGAGAGAGAGATCTCCCAATTCAAGGTGGTACAGTACAAGGTGTTCCATACATTAAGTACAGCATATGGAACAGTCCAAGATTTTAACTACATAAAATTTGGAAGGTACATAGAATTTATTAAAATACATAAACCATATGCATTGTAAATACTATGCATGTGAGAAAAAGAGGAACCATTCCACATTGTGTCTAACTCTTTTTTTTTTTTTTAACATCATTGAACCATGGCATTGCTACCAGAGTAGTAGTGACTCTGAGCCCTACTTGGTTTCCACTCTACGTGTGTTTCCCTATACCCAGTGGTGAACCCTCTTATGTGCGACATCACGAGGGTGTAGTCCTGGGATGTGCCTATGTTGTACCATTTCTTTGATTGAATAATACAAGAGTATACATTGCTCTCACATAGTGTTACCTTGCTATGTCATGTTGAGTGAGTGAACGCGTACAAGTGCATCACACTTGGTATCAGAGCAACTCTTGCTCGAAGTGAAGGAGTGCTGAAACCAGCCTTCCTCCTTGGAATGGGTGGTGATAACCTGATTTAAGAGTTAATTACAGCAATAAATAAATGCACATAAAATAAACTACACACTTTACCATAACATTCCTGGACAGTGGACACCTTGTTGGCCCCAAAATTGGTGCCCCTTAAGGTATTTCTTTAGCTTTCATTCAATTGGAAGGAGTACAACTTGAGATTCTTCAATCTCCTCCTGCTAACCAATTGCTCTTGCTGCCATAAATGTCCAGCAAGCCTTTTGGGTCATTTGCCCCTTGTTTCACCCAGAACTTCTTCTCCAATTTGACCCTTGGCTGGCCAAATACTGCCCCAAATCAATTCGGGATGGGCTAGCTCCTGAAATCCCTTGATAATCTTCAATTATCAGCTGCTGATTTCAGTCCCTTGAGCTTTCAATCTCTGGCACGGATCCCAAGGTGGCTGCTAAACCCTAATTTCTGCTGTGAATTAGGGTTTACTGTAGAAATTACAGATCAGCCCACCAAAAATGGCTGAGATCTCCTCCGAATGGCTGAGAATTGCTGAGAATGGCTGAGCATAGGCTGAAGGAGATGAGAGAATGCTGTAGAGAGAAAATTTTGAGATTTGTCGCGAAGAACTGAATAAAATCAGTTGCTGCCCTGCTGTACCAGCCCCAAACGGATGCACCAACAACAATAGGAGCATCAAAGACTGTGATCTTCAAGAGAAAGTGCATCAGCAGCAATTGTCAGCTTCCCAAGGTCAAGAATATGCAATCTCCATCACCAAAATGGTCTCCAATGGCTGGGAATTGGCCCCAAAAGCTGGCAGCAACAGTCCAACACCTCTTTCCAACAGCTCCAAAATGAAAAAAACGACATTGCCCTCTCCCTTCAGCCCTATTTAGCCTTTCCCCCACTTGCATGGGAAAGTTTGCCAAGTGGCAGCTTTCTTAATCCATTTTCAGTAATTTCCAGCCATTTAATTAATTTTTAGAATTAATTAATTCTGAAAATTAATTCAGCCCTTAATCCATGCCCAAAAAATTGACCTTGGCTAGGCCATTTGCAACCCAAAGTGGTCCCATGCATTAATTGACCCTTGGACAAACATTAATCCATTAATTAATGCCTAGTCCCTAGTGTCACCAGTGACACTTAATGGCCAATTAATGGTCCTAGGGGCAAATTGACACCAAAATTCACCTAGAATCTAACAAGTGTAACTTGTTACAACTTTTGCCTTTGACACCCATCTTCTTCACAGGGTCCTTCGGTCTTCAACTATGAGAAAGTAGCTTGCACCTCACATGTACAACACATGTGCATCTTTTAATTGCACATTTGATTAATCCTTTAATCAAATGTCAATTAAACATAAGCAAAGCATCAAATTTTCACATCCTCGTGACAAGTGCTCACGCAAGCAAGAGAGGAGATCCAGTGACCCAAAGAAATCGTGCCGAAACGACCCACGTCGTGTCGCCCCATGTTGCGACGCCCCACAACACATCGACCCCCTGTGCGGTGACCCCAACACCAGCCAACACCTAAAGACGTGACACAACTTTCCCACGGCACAACCACCGCCCGAAGGCAAAACACAGCTTCCTCAACCTTGAAAGCTGAGGCACGACTCCCCACAACCACATGGAGGACGACAAAGAGAACGCACCCATCCCAACAATGGAAGAGAGGAAGAAGAGCAAAGGGCAAGAATGGAGATTAGCTCAAGAGGAGAAGAAAGTCGGACTGGAGAGACAGTTGGAGAGCATGTTAGGCCTATTGGACTCAATTTGGAGGAACATGCAAATGAAAGAGAAGGAAAAGGAAAGGTTAAGGCTACATTCTTGCTTTGCACTCTGCCAGAGAGTTGGGATACATTCAAGACCGCTATGAGCAATTCTAATGCGATACTTTTGTATGCTGATGTAGAGAGTGCTCTACTCATGGAAGAAATGAATCGGCAGAACAATGCATCCAGTAAGTCTTCCAGGGCTTTGCATACTAGGAGCAGATCACAGCAGAAAGGCAAATCTGATAGCAAGGGACACATTAAATCACATGGTAAGGATGTTGAATGCCATCATTGTGGCAAGAAGGGTTACTTTAAATGTGACTGCTACAAATGGAAAAAAGAGGAAGGAAAGGGCAAGAAGACAGATGATACCAAGGAAGAGAAGAAAGAGAGTCAACCTAAAAAGAGCAGTGTCAAAATTGAAGAGGTGAATGTAATCACTCATGACAGTGACAGTGGGAATGGCATACTCTTTATCTCTTTACACTTTAGTACACACGCTTTACTTGCAGATATGGATGATGACATGCACACTTGGATTCTAGATTCAGGTGCTTCCTTTCATGTCACCCCTCATTGTGAGTGGTTTTCTGACTATACAGGGGGTCGGTATGGTATTGTCCAGCTTGGGGATAACTATGAATGTGACATTGCACGTATTGGCAGTGTGTAGTTGCAGTTTCAACATGGTTTTGCCTTCACACTTCAGCATATACGGCTGTACCTCAGCTCAAGAAGATCTTGATAAGCACAAGGCAACTAGATGACGATGGATTTTATACCACCTTTGGTGATGGGAAATGGAAGATTTGTAAGGAATCTAGAGTGATTGCCAGAGGTTGTAAAAGTGATACCTTGTACCCTCTCCATGTATCTGTTGTTGCCGTGACCGAGCAACCAAGTGTTTCTTTGTGGCATGGCCGGTTGGGACACACGAGTCAAACTGGAATGAAAGTGTTTTCTCATTTGGGTTACTTGCCTTGTCTTCGTTATGCTGATTTTGAGCATTGTGATCATTGTGTTTATGGTAAACATGCACAGACATCTCATAAGAAGTCTCTTTCATTGAAATCTTCTTCTCTAAAGTTAGTATATTCCAATGTATGTCAAATGCCAGGGTTATCTTTAGGGGAAAAGAAATACTTTGTCACCTTTGTCGATGATGCTACACAAAAGGTATGGGTTTATCCTATTCATAGCAAGGACAAAGTGCTTGACAAGTTTCCAAATTTCTTGGCATTGGTTGAAAATCAGACTGATAAGACACTTAAGTATCTTCACTCTAACAATGGTGGAAAATATGTGTCCAAGACATTTCCGGCATTTTGTGATAGCAAAGGGATAAAAAGAGAGCTCACTGCACCTCATAATCCACCCCAAAATGGAGTTGCAGAGCATATGAATCAGACCATACAAGATAAAATCCATACTATGTTGTCTCATGCTACATTACCCCATGGCTTTTGGGCAAAGGCTATTATGACAAATGTTCACTTGATTAATCGATCACCAAATAGGTCCTTCGGAGAGAGAATCCCTCAAGAAGTGTGGTCGAGCAAGCCACCTTCATATGCTCACCTGAAAGTGCTTGGCTGCGAGGCTTTTTTGCACATTCATAAAGAAGAACGCAGCAAACTTGCGCCAAAGTCCTGTAAATGCATTTTCCTAGGATATGGTGACGAGGGTAAAATGGGGCATAGATTATGGGATCCCGAGAAAAGCAAAATAGTACGCAACAATGATGTTATCTTCTGGGAAGATTGCATGCATAAATAGCCAGAAAAGATTAAGGAGGTCCGTAGGGTTGTATTCCGGGAAGAAATACCTTTTGGACAGCAAAATGTGCCCGCTGTACAGCAACAAATACCTGCTGTAAATGAAACTACAAATCATCTAGGGCTACTAGACAACCTGATAGATTCGTTCCTGGTGCAAACAATGTGGCTGCTTATGTCATGTTGACAAACTGTGGTGAACCGTCTTACTTCAAAGAAGCAATGGACAGACAGGACAGCAAGAAATGGTATAAAGCCATGTTGTCAGAGATGAAATCTCTTGAGAAAAATGGCACTTGGGACTTGGTGCAGTTGCCTAAAGGGCAAAAAACCCTTCCATGCAAATGGGTTTACAATATGAAGGTCACTTCTAGTTCCTCGCCAAAGTACAAAGCAAGATCGGTTGCAAAGAGATACAAGCAAGAACATGGAGTTCACTTTAATGAGATCTTCTCTCCTGTAGTCAAGATGACTACATTGAGAACCATTTTGGGGCTTGGTTGCAGCTGAAGATATGGAGCTCATACAGATGGATGTAAAGACTACACTCTTACATGGTGATCTACAATAAGACATATATATGCAACAGCTTGAAGGGTTTGTGGCAAAAAGGAAAGAGAAGATGGTATGTAAACTCAAAGGGAATTTGTATGGGCTGAAACAAGCACCAAGAGAATGATATCATAAGTTTGATACATTTATGTAGTCTCAAGGTCTTCATAGAAATCAAGTGAATCACTACTTGTACACCAAGAAGGCAACAGATAGCAACCTGACTATCTTGGTTCTGTAAATAGATGACATGCTGATTGCCGGCAGGGATACTCATGCCTTAGACTCACTGAAGCTAAATCTTCATGGCAGCTTTGACATGAAGGATCTTGGTGACGCAAATCACATTCTTGGCATGCGAATACTCAGAGATAGGTCAAAAGGATTCCTCTATCTATCTCAGCAGGAGTATATCTCCAAGATTTTGTAGTATTTCAATATGGAGGGGGAAAAAACAATCAGGGTTTCATTACCTCCATATGTGAAACTCAGTGCAAAGGACAGCCCTATACCTGATGATGAGAAGGCTGAAATGGCCAAGATACCATATGCTTTAGCTGTTGGCAATTTGATGTATGCTATGGTTGCTACACGTCTTGACATTGCCTTTGCAATGGGAATGGTTAGCAAATACATGGCAAACCCTGGTAAAAAGCATTGGGAAGCAATGAAAGGTATTATGAGATACCTCAAAGGCACAAAGGATTTGTGCATCTGTTTTGAAAAGCAGAAGGCATCTATCATTGGTTTTACGGATGTAGACTATGTTGGTTATGCGGACTACAGAAAGTCCACTTCTGGGTATGTGTTTACCTTCACAGGAGGAGAAGTCTCTTGGATCGCTAGGCTACAAAAGTGTGTTGCATTGTCTACTACAGAGGCAGAGTATGTGGCTGCTACTGAGGCATGCAAGGAGGCTTTATGGCTTTCACGTCTGGTGGGAGATCTTGGCATTACAGAGTTACCCGTTCTTCATTGTGATAGTCAGAGTGCTATCATGCTAGCACGGAATCCCGTCTTTTCATGCAAAGACGAAGCACATACAGGTGAAGTATCACTTCATTAGAGATGTACTTGACAACAAGAGCATTGAGCTCATCAAAGTGCATACAAATGATAATCCTACAGAGCTTCTCACGAAGGGTCTTCCAACAAAGCCGTTTGCTCGTTGCCGACAAATGATGGGAGTTAGATAGGTGTATGTATTTCAACCTTGTACATACCTAGACTTAGCTGATTCTTTTCTCCTCTTAAGACACATTGCCTTTAGGTGGGAGGTTGTTGGAAATAAAGGGCCATCGTGCCTTTTATATGTACACGGGTGTGAATACACCCTTAGCGCATTTGTACTTTCATATATATCTATCTAAAACCTAAAGAGGTACATACAACAAATTGTACCCAAGAACATCGTGCATCTCTCTCTCTGACTCTGACTCTCACTCTCTACTCTTGCTCACGTTTTGCTCTCTACCTGATATTTTCATCGCCGAACATTGTATCGCCACTGCACATCACTCACTTTATGTGTAGATTATAGGGCCCTTAATAAGATCACTATAAAAAACAAATATCCCATGCCCTGAAGTGAGTGATGCGCTGCGGAGATGCAATGTCCGGCGATGAAATGTCAGGTAAAGAGCAAACACGTGAGCAACAGCAGCGAGTGAGAGCGAGAGATGCAAGATGTTCTTGGGTACAATTGGAGTGTGTACCACTTTAGGTTTTTAGATAGATATATATGAAAGTACAAGTGTGCTAAGGGTGCGTTCACACCCGTGCACATATAAAAGGCATGATGGCCCTTTATTCCCAACAACCTCCCACCTAAAGGCAATGTGCCTTAAGAGAAGAAAAGAATCAGCTAAGTCTAAGTATGTACAAAGCTGAAATACATATATCTATCCAACTCCCATCATCTGTCGGCAATGAGCAAACCGCTCTGCTGGAAGACCCTTCGTGAGAAGATCTGCAGGATTATCATCTGTATGCACTTTGACAAGCTCAATGCTCTTGCTGTCAAGTACATCTCTGATGAAGTGATACTTCACCTGTATGTGCTTCGTCTTTGCATGAAAGACGGGATTCCGTGCTAGCATGATAGCACTCTGACTATCACAATGAAGAACGGGTAACTCTGTAATGCCAAGATCTCCCACCAGACGTGAAAGCCATAAAGCCTCCTTGCATGCCTCAGTAGCAGCCACATACTCTGCCTCTGTAGTAGACAATGCAACACACTTCTGTAGCCTGGAGATCCAAGAGACTGCTCCTCCTGTGAAGGTAAACACATACCCAGAAGTGGACTTTCTACAGTCCGCATGACCAGCATAGTCTGCATCCGTAAAGCCAACGACAGATGCCTTCTGCTTTTCAAAGCAGATGCACAAATCACTTGTGCCTTTGAGGTATCTCATAATACCTTTCACTGCTTTCCAATGCTTTTTGCGAGGGTTTGCCATATATCTGCTAACCACTCCCACTGCAAAGGCAATGTCAGGACGTGTAGCAACCATAGCATACATCAAGCTGACAACAGCTGAAGCATATGGAATCTTGGCCATTTCAGCCTTTTCATCATCAGATGTAGGGCTGTCCTCTGCACTGAGTTTCACATATGAAGGCAATGAAACACCAATTGCTTTCCCCCCCTCCATATTGAAACGCTCCAAAACCTTAGAGACATACTCCTGTTGAGATAGAAAGAGTAATCCTTTGGACCTATCTCTGAGTATTCGCATGCCAAGAATGTGATTTGCATCACCAAGATCCTTCATGTCAAAGCTGCCATGAAGACTTTGCTTCAACGAATCCAAGGCATGAGTATCCCTGCCAGCAATCAGCATGTCATCAACATACAGAACCAAGATAATTAGGCTGCCATCTGCGGCCTTCTTGGTGTACAAGCAGTGATCCACTTGACTTCTTTGAAAACCTTGAGATTGCATAAATGTATCAAACTTATGATACCATTCTCTTGGTGCTTGCTTCAGCATACAAACTCCGTTTGAGCTTACATACCATCTTCTCTTTGCCTTTAGCCACAAACCCTTCAGGCTGCTGCATATATATGTCTTCATGCAGATCACCATGTAAAAATGCAGTCTTTACATCCATCTGTATGAGCTCCATATCTTCAGCTGCAACCAAGCCCAAAATGGTTCTCAATGTAGTCATTTTAACTACAGGAGAGAAGATCTCATCAAAATCAACTCCATGTTCCTGCTTGTACCCCTTAGCAACCAATCTGGCTTTGTACTTTGGCGAGGAACCAGAAGTGACCTTCATCTTATAAACCCATTTGCATGGAAGCGTTTTCTGCCCTTTAGGCAACTGCACCAAGTCCCAAGTGCCGTTTTTCTCAAGAGATTCCATCTCTGACAGCATGGCTTTATACAATTTCTTGTTGTCTTGTCTATCCATTGCTTCCTTGAAGCATGACGGCTCACCACAGTCAGTGATCATGACATAATCAGCCACATTATTTGCACCAGGAACGAATCTGTCGGGCTGTCTAGTAGCCCTAGACGATCTCCTAACCCAGTGATCATTGTTTGCTGGCTGTTCAGCCTGCATATTATAATTTACAGCTTGCTGTCCTGGCTGTTCCTGCACATTTAGTGGCTCATCATTATGGGCAATGGCTGGCTGATCATTTCCAGCATCATTTTCTGCATTCGCAGGTTCATTTACAGCAGGTATTTGCTGCTGTACAGCGGGCACATTTTGCTGTCCAAAAGGTACTTCTTCCCGGAATACAACCCTAAGAACCTCCTCAGTCTTTTCGGGCTGTTTATGCATGCGACCTTCCCGGAAGATAACATCATTGCTGCGCACTGTTTTCCTTTTCACGGGATCCCACAATCTATACCCCATTTCACCCTCGTCACCATATCCTAGGAATATGCATTTACAGGACTTTGGCTCAAGTTTGCTGCGGTCTTCCTTACGAATGTGCACAAAAGCCTCGCAGCCAAACACTCGTAAATGAGCATAAGAAGGTGGCTTGCCCGACCACGCTTCCTGAGGGACTCCCCCCCCCAAAGACCTGTTTGGTGACCGATTGATCAAGTGAACGGCTGTCATAACAGCTTCTGCCCAAAAACCATGGGGTAATGCAGCATGAGACAGCATAGTACGGACTTTATCCTGTATAGTCCTGTTCATACGCTCTGCAACTCCATTCTGGGGTGGATTATGAGGGGCAGTGAGCTCCCTTTTTTATCCCTTTGCTGTCACAAAATGCCTGAAAGGCCTTGGACACATATTCCCCACCATTGTCCGAGCGAAGACACTTAAGTGTCTTATCAGTCTGATTTTCAACCAATGCCAATAAGTTTTTAAACTTGTCAAGTACTTCATCCTTGCTACGAATGGGGTAAACCCATACCTTCCGTGTAGCATCATCGACAAAGGTAACAAAGTACTTCTTCCCCCCCAAAGACAATCCTGGCATCTGACATACATCTGAATGTACTAACTCTAGAGGTGAAGATTTCAAAGAAAGAGATTTCTTATGAGATGTCTGCGCATGCTTACCATAGACACAATGATCACAATGCTCAAAATCAGCATAACGGAGACAAGGCAAGTAACCCAAACGAGAAAGAACTTTCATTCCTGTTTGACTCATGTGTCCTAACCGGCCATGCCACAAAGAAACACTTGGCTGCTCGGTTACTGCGACAACATGGTCACGCACACTAGATACATGAAGAGGATACAGAGTATCACTCTTTGAACCCCTGGCAATGACTCTAGATCCTGTACTGATCTTCCATTTTCCATCGCCAAATGTGGTATGATAACCATCATCATCTAGCTGCCTAGTACTGATTAAGCTCTTCTTGAGCTCAGGTACATGACGAACATTCTGAAGAGTAAAGACAGAACCATGCTGAAACTGAAGCTGCACACTGCCAATGCCTGCAATATCACATGCTGAGTTGTCCCCGAGATGGACAACACCATGTCGACCGCCTGTATAATCGGAAAACCAATCTCTGTAAGGGGTGACATGAAAGGAGGCACCCGAATCTAAAATCCAGGTATGCATGTCATCAGCCGAATCGGCAACCAATGCATGGGCATCAAAACATGAAGACACGAAGAGTACATCGTTCCCACTGTCACTGTCCTGAGTGACTACATTCACCTCTTCGATCTTGACGCTGCTCTTCTTGGGCTGGCTCTCTTTCTTCTCTTCCTTGCTGTCCTCTGTCTTCTTGCCTTTCCCTTTCTCTTTCTTCCACTTGTAACAGTCACGTTTGAAGTGACCCTTCTTGCCACAGTGGTGGCATTCCACATTCTTGCCGCGAGACATGCTGCGACCCTTGCCATCAGATTTTCCCTTCTGCTGTGATCTGCCCCTGGTATGCAAGGCACTAGACGACTTACTTGATGCATTATTTTGCCTATTCATCTCTTCCATAAGCAAAGAGCTTTCCACGTCAGAATACATAAGCATAGCATTCGAGTTACTCAAGGCAGTCCTGAATGTATCCCAACTCTCTAGTAGAGTGCAAAGCAGAAAGGTAGCTTTAAACTCGTCATCAATGACAAACTTCAAAGCAACCAGCTGGCTGAAAATTGAGTTGAATTCACTCAGATGATTTGACATAGCAGTTCCTTCTTTCATCCGCAAATCCATAAGCTTTTTTAGCCAATACACCTTACTAGCTGCACTCTTCTGAGCATACAATTCCTCCAATCTAGTCCAAATGGCATAGGCAGTGTCCAAACCCTCTATGTTAAACAGCAGAGCATCAGAGACAGATAGCTCAATGGTCGAGCGTGCAAGCTCGTTCAACTCATCCCAGTCATCTTGTTCCACATCTGCGGGCTTTACCCCTTTGGCCTTGATCGGCTTAGCCTGCTTCTTCTGCAACAGGATATTGTAGCATTGCTTTTGCCACACTGCAAAATTATGTGCACCCTCAAGTTTCTTGATGTGCATAAGATGGCTGCTATCGCTGCTGCCAGCCATGATTTTTAGTCCAAAATATGACCACAAATTCAGCAAATGCAGGCCCAAACTGTCAAACAAGTGACCAAGGTACAAACAAGTACCAACCAGCAATAAGTACCAGTTAAAAGCAGAAATTTCAGATCTGCAAATCAATTTTCAGAAGCACCAAATGTTGTGCTACAGCACTCCACAACTGATGACAGCTGTTCCAAGGACAAATACATCACATTACATGAGAAGTCCCAAATTTTAGCTGCAATTTCTGCTGTACATGCACCCACGGGCATAAAATTTGACCCGCACGGTCAAAAGCCCCAAAGTTTTGTGCTCAAAACATCAACCATACACCTGCACTGTCTCTGACATGCATAGAATAGACCAATTTTGCCAAAATGAAGCAATTTCAGCAAAACCCCCAAATTTTTCAAGTGTCGGGCGTCCAAATTGCATGAAATTAAACCCGCATGTACATAAAATGACCAATTTGTGCACAAATTTTGCTCAAACAGCAAAAGCCCCAAATTGCACGGGGTCCAATGTGCATCAATGTCAAGAAATTGGGTCAATTTCAGCCCAATTTTAACATGTACATGAAAAGCCCCAAATTTCGGAGGCAAAATGTCACAAATTCCTGCAATTTCTGAGACAGAATCTCACTGTGTGTCTTGCTCGTGTCAAATCCGGACAAATCCCCAAATTTGTGGCTCAAATCTGCCCAAAACACAGAACTGTGCTTACACGCGCGAACTCCCGTCAGTGGGCAAAGGGGGCAGCTTGCAGTAAACCTTTGAAAATTAAAAAATTTTGCAAGAGAAATTTGACGAAAACTGTCCCGTAACGTGACGACTGCTGCGTTTTGACCTGCCGCCAGCGTTTTGACCTGCTGCCAGCTGCACGTGGCCTGGAAAGTCACGAACTGACCTGGCGTGACCTGCATGACCAGCGCCTGTGCAAAACACGTCACTTCTGACCTGCGCCTGACCTGCACGCTGCCTGGAACTGCACGCCTGACTGCACACTGTCCAAGAACAGTGACGAGCTGACCAGAAAATGACTGACTGACCTGCGCACAACCTGGGAAATGTCGCCTGGCTGAAAAACGTGACCTGTGGACTGCGAGAAGCACGAACAACTTAACCGAAGCTCTGCACGGACTGCGAGAAGCGTGAACACCTTAGCCGAAGGTCTGATACCAGTTTGAAGTGAGTGATGCGCTACGGAGATGCAATGTCCGGCGATGAAATGTCAGGTAAAGAGCAAACACGTGAGCAACAGCAGCGAGTGAGAGCGAGAGATGCAAGATGTTCTTGGGTACAATTGGAGTGTGTACCACTTTAGGTTTTTAGATAGATATATATGAAAGTACAAGTGTGCTAAGGGTGCGTTCACACCCGTGCACATATAAAAGGCACGATGGCCCTTTATTCCCAACATGCCCCTAGTTGAGGACCTCTTAGATAGGCTACATGGAGCCAAATACTTTAGCCGCATAGACCTTAGATCAAGGTACCATCAAATTCGCATAGCAAAAGAAGATATCCCCAAAACAGCTTTCCATACCCGATATGGCAATTTGAATGGCTAGTCTTAGGTTTTGGACTGAGTAATGGGCCAAGCACCTTTTGTGGCCTCATGGATGAAGTCTTTAGGTCCGAAATAAATGTCATCATCATTATCTACATCAATGATCTCCTAGTGTATAGCAAAACTCTAGAGCAACACAAAATACACTTACACCTAGTTTTTGAGAAGCTAAGACAACATAAGCTATATGCCAAGCCAAAAAAATGCGAGTTTACAATAAAGGAACTAGAATTTCTAGGATTCATTGTAGGAGAGGCCGGTATTAAAGTGGACCCCAGGATAGGCTTCACAATATTTTGTAGAAGATTATCAAGGATTATAGTCTCATCACTGCACCACTATCCCACCTCACCAAAGAAGATAACACATTTGCATGTGAAGCAAGCAACAAGCTACTTTTGCACTGATAAAGAAATGTATAAGTCAAACCCCTATTCTAAAAGTACCCAACTTCACCAAGCCCTTCGAGATCTCCACAAAAACATCAAATTATGGCATTGGAGGCATGTTGGTGCAAGAAGGCCAACCCATAGCTTATGAATCCAAGAAGTTCACAAATGCTGAAACTAGATGGACCACACACGAGAAGAAGATGCTAGCAGTAATCCATTGCCTTAGAAAATGGAAACATTATGTCTAGGACAAATACATAGTAGTCTTCATTGACAATAGACTCCCTGTTGGCCCCAAAACTTGCTAGCCATAAATGCTGAGTTATCACCATAGGACAAATACATAGTAGTCTTCATTGACAATAGACTCCCTGTTGGTGATAACTTTACTCCCTGTTGGCCCCAAAACTGGCGCCCCTTGCGGTATTTCTTTAGCTTTCATTCAATTGGAAGGAGTACAACTTGAGATTCTTCAATCTCCTCTTGCTAACCAATTGCTCTTGCTGTCATGAATGACCAGCAAGCATTTTGAGTCATTTGCCCCTTGATTCACCCAGGACTTCTTCTCCAATTTGACCCTTGGCTAGCCAAATGCTGCCCCAAATCAATTCGGGATGGGCTAGCCCCTGAAATCCCTTGATAATCTTCAATTATCAGCTGCTGATTTCAGTCCCTTGAGCCTTCAATCTCTGGCACGGATCCCAAGGTGGCTGCTAAACCCTAATTTTTGCTGTAAATTAGGGTTTACTGCAGAAATTACAGATCAGCCCACCAAAAATGGCTGAGATCTCCTCCGAATGGCTAAGAATTGCTGAGAATGGTTGAGCATAGGCTAAAGGAGATGAGAGAATGCTGTAGGAAGAGAAAATCCTGAGATTTGTCACGAAGAACTGATCAAAAATCAGCTGCTGCCCTGCTGTACCAGCCCCAAACGGATGCACCAACAACAATAGAAGTATCGAAGACTGTGATCTTCAGGAAAAAATGCATCAGCAGCAATTGTCAACTTCCCAAGGTCAAGAATATGCAATCTCCATCACCAAAATGGTCTCCAATGGCTGGGAAATGGCCCCAAAGCTAGCAGCAACAGTCCAACACCTCTTTCCAACAACTTCAAAATGAAAAAAACGAGATTTCCCTCTCCCTTCAGCCCTTTTTAGCCTTTCCCCCACTTGCATGGGAAAGTTTTGCCAAGTGGCGGCTTTCTTAATCCATTTTCAGCAATTTCCAGCCATTTAATTAAATTTTAGAATTGATTAATTCTGAAAATTAATTTAGCCCTTAATCTATGCCCAAAAAATTAACCTTGCCCATCCAAAAATTAATTGGCTAGGCCATTTGCAACCCAAAGTGGTCCCATGCATTAATTGACCCTTGGACAAGCATTAATCCATTAATTAATGCCTAGTCCCTAGTGTCACCGCTGACACTTAATGGCCAATTAATGGTCCTAGGGGCAAACTGATACCAAAATTCACCTAGAATCTAACAAGTGAAACTCGTTACAACTTTTGCCTTTGACACCCATCTTTTTCACACGGTCCTTCGGCCTTCAACTGTGAAAAAGTAGCTTGCACCTCACATGTGCAACACATGTGCATCTTTTAATTGCACATTTGATTAATCCTTTAATCAAATACCAATTAAATATAAGCAAAGCATCAAAGTTTCACGTCCTCGTGACAACCCAAATCCCATGGATACACCATCATTTTTGTAGTGGTGGACTATTTCTCTAAGCAAGCTCACTTCATACATGCCAAGCCACCATTGAATGTCAAAGAGGTAGCCCGCCTCTTCTCTTCACACATGTTTTCAAGCTGCATGGTCTACCCTTAGCCATCATGTTAGATACAGATGGAAGATTCATGAGTGGCATGTGAAAGAAACTCTTCAAGACCTTGGAAACACAATTGAGATTCTCATCATCCTTCCACCCCAAGACAGATGAGCAAACAAAGGGAGTCAACAAAGACATTGAAACTATCTCAGGAGCTACGCCCGGGTGGACCAAAAGGATTGGGCCTTGTGCCTCGATGTGCTAGAGTTTGACTACAACAACTCAATCCACTCCACCACCCGCTACACACCCTTTGAATTAGCCACAGGAAAAGAAGTTATCACATCCCTTGCCTTAGCCTCCGAAGCGGCCAAAGCTAAAGATCAAGATGCAAAAGAATTCTTAAAGAAATGGAGAGACCGCAATGGTGCAACTAAGCAAAGCCTAGAACCGAGCAAAATCATCATGACAAAACAAGCCAACAAAAAGCGAAAGGCAAACTCTTTACCAAGGGAGACGTGGTCCTAGTCAGCTCCAAGTATATGTCACTCCCAAAGAATATGAGCCCCAAATTCAATCACTGCTACTATGGACCTTACCACATTACTCGAGTGTTGAATGAAGTCACATACAAAATTGACCTGCCTAAAAGTATTTGTGTTCATAAAGCATTTCATACTCGACTTCTACGCAGATTCTATCGACAACCAATGGGGGCAGCATATACCAAAGCTTCATTCCAATGGCCCCTTCAAAGTAGAAGTATTCCTTCGGCGTAGGGAACACAAGGGATACCCTGAGTATCTCACCAAGTGGAAAGGTCGCCCTCTCAAGAAAGCCACTTGGATTTCGAAAGTGGAGGTGCACAAATGTGGCAAAGACGCCTTCGCCATCTAGATCAAGGAGAATCCCACCAATTCTTCCAATGTTCCTTGAGTCATCCTAACGGAACTCATCATAGGCCCAATAACACCTACAATAGCAAACAATAAATGTAAATCTGAAAATACAAATTTACCTGCTGATCTTGGACAATGCACACCCAATTGGCACCCATTTCGGTATTTCTTTAGCTTTATTGAAGAAGAAGTTGATTTACAATGGGATTCTCCCAATCCCCTTCGCAATCCAAACTCCCCTTGTTGTCCAAAGTGACTAGCAAATCTTCAATCTGATTTGCCCCTTGATTCGGGCATTTAATTGGCCTTTACCCCCTTCATAGATGATGGAAAATGCCCTAAATTCAATGGCTTGCTAGTCCTCCACCTGAATTTAGCTGAAATTCATCTTCAGCCCTAAAAATCCAAGTCTTTCAGACTCCAATTTTTGGCAGGCTTCCCAAGGTTGCTGCTAATCCCTAATTTCTTACAGTAAGTTAGGGTTTACAGCAAAGAAATATGCAATTTCTTAGCCTCCAAGGGTCCAAATGCTAAGATCTTTAGAGTAAGACTATGAAATGGCTGGGAGATGAGAGAGAAAGTTGTAGAGAGAGAAAGTTGTAGAGAGAGAAAATTCAGAATTTTGTCGCAAAGAATGACTAAAAACCAATCAAACACAGCTGCTACCCTGCCATAATAGAGTTAATTGTTGTCGCCTACAGCTGAGACATCCAAATTAGCTGTCATCTTGTACCTAGATGCAATCACCCAACTGTGGAGGGTCCAAATCTGCAATCACCTCCCCAAAACTCATGGCTGGCTGCAATGGCTGAAAATAGGCTGGTCATGGCTACTCACAGCTCTCCCACATTTGCTACAATAAGAATGATCTCGTTTTTTCTCTTCTTTAGCCTTTTACCAACCTTTATGGGCAAGTTTGCCAAGTGGCAACGTTCCCAAATGGTTTTTCCAACATTATCCATCATTAAATATTAATTTTCAATCTTTAATTATTGAAAATTAATCTAATAATTATTTCGATATCCAAAACAATAATTTGACTAGCCAATAATTAAATTGGCTAGGCATCTTCCACTCCCAAGCCTCTCTGCGCCATCTTTGACCATTAGATCGGCATTAGCTACCATTAAACGCCACATCTCTAATGTCACTAACTGACACTTATGGCCAAATGAATAACTTAGGCTAACAACTAACACCAGATACCACTAAATACTTGTGCAACATAACTTATAGCAACTTTAGCATTGACATCCCGTGATTTTCTCAAATCCCAGACTCGTAAATTGACTCTAATCCCAATTGCACCTCACATGTGCAACATTTACTTAATCATGTGACTAAAAATTAATCCACATCTTAAGTGAGGTTTTAAAAATACATGTCCTCATAATAGTAGTCCTTGAATGTGCCTATGTTGTATTGTTTCTTTGATTGAGTAATACAAAAAGTATACCTTGCGCTCACATATCCTGTTACCTTGCTCTCACATATCCTGTTACCTTGCTATGCCATGTTGAGTGAGTGAACAAGTGCAAGTGCATCACAGGGGAAAGAGAGAGAGAGAGAAGCGTATAGAAAATTTTATAAAAGACATCATCGCAATGGACATCTAACATATCAAAAAGAAGGAAAAACGAGGGAGAGCACTCCAAAGTCTTATCATACATATAGTGTTTATTAAGCTTAAAAATAGACGTTACACATTAAATCTTAATTGGCTCATTAAATAACCCCAAATCTCTTCATCGATTGATGCAACATCATCCACATCAACTCGTGATCTTTCTACAACTGTAACCTACTACCTTCATCAACAGATTGGCGACTTGTTCTACAGGTCTGTCAAGTTTAGTCGGACTATATATTAATAATCAATGCTTAAAAAGCAACAAATGCTATGAACCAAGGAACCATTAAAACGTGTCAATTGTGGCAACGTGGACTACTGCAATTCGTATGTTTGTGGATATGGATGTGGACAACATCAATCGACGATAACACAATTTTGCGACCAGTTGGTTGCGTGTACAGTGTGACAAGTGACAAGTCACAACTCAGCCCACAGGACAACAACTTGTCAATCCAAATTCCAACGTCCACCAGCTTGTGCAATCAAGTTGGCCCAATTTCCAAAAATCTCTCTCTCTCTCTCTCTCTCTCTCTCTCTCTCTCTCTCTCTCTCTCTCTCTCTCTCTCTCTCTCATATTCTTCAAATCAAAAACTTAAACATTTTGCTCCAATTACACCAAAATCGCCCGAAGTCTAATAAATTTAACTTTAATTTGATAATTTTGCTCCAATTTTTGTTTCAATTCTAGGAATTTTTGCCCCAAGTCTACATGCTTATGCCCAATTTTGCTCAAGTTTCGAATGGAAAAAAAAATTCCCCCAATTATTGAAATGTTGGTCCAATTCTTTTCCCAAGTGTGAAAATTGAACCTTTTGCCCCAATTTGAATGTTGCCCAATCTTATTTGTTGGCCCAAATTCTACCTGAAATTGCCCAAAATTTGAGAAATTTTGCTCCAAATCTTTGAATTTATTCCCATATGTGAAAACTTTTGCCCTAAATCTGAAATTTCATCTCAATTTCTTTCCCAAATGCTGAAATTTTGCCCCAATTCTTTCCTTAAGTCTCAAATTTGAACATTTTTCCCCAATTTGAATGTTGCCGAATCAAAATGTTAATCCATTCTATCTAGATTTGCCCCAAATTTGCAAAATTTAGAAATTGGACCCAAATCTGAACCAAATTTGGACTTTGAAAGTTTGCCCCAAATCTTAAGTTGATCCAAATTTCCAAATCTAAAAACTATATCCCAAATCTGAAAATTGTATCTCCAAACATTCCCAAATCTGAATAATTCAATTTGGGAATTATCTACAAGTTTCTCATTTCTTAAATTTTGTAGATGCTCTTTTTAAATAGTAATTTGTCTCATAATTTTTTTATTATTTTCATCTTTTGTTTGCTAGCTAAACATGGGTAGGGAAACTACTCAAGGGAATCAAGCAAGTGGCGTCCAAGACAATACTCCCGATGTTTGGCAAGAATTAATTGTAATTAAAAGGTATCCCAAATTCAACTCTAAGAAGTGGGTATGCAAGCATTGCAGAGAGGTACTTGCAAGTGGTGTCACTCGAACAAAAGCCCATTTTACATGGGTAATTGGTGAGCAAATAGGCAGACGCATGGGGGTCTCTAAATCCATATTTTTGGCCTATGGTGGAGAACAATCAAGGTGGTTGAGAATTTTGGGAGAGCCAAAAAGTCCTATTGATCAAGACAGTCTCAACATGATAGTAGAGAGAGAGTGTGTCATAGTGAGAGGCCAAGGTTCTCAAACTCAAACACAAGCAAGTGGTGAGGCAGTAGCTACATCAACTCATGAGCCTGGCTCTCCTAGCACTATGGATGTGTCATCAATTGGGGCCGATACTCCATGTGCTAATACTAGAGCACCATTAATTACCACTCTTGCTGGTTTAAAGGCTCTAGGGACCACCATATTGAACCGTGAGATTGATCAATTCACACGAGCTTGGAGGGTCATAGAGCATCATGGGAAAAATATGGATGCACAATTATCTTAGATGGATGGAAAGACACTTGTAAGCGTAACTTAATGAATATTTTGGTATCTTCTTGCACTGGAACAACATTTCTAAGATCTATCAAGCCATGGTATGCGGATCGCAGGTACTTCTACTCCCAACTTCTAAGTACACTTTAGTTTTTGTTAATTTCGTATTTAGCCTGACTGCTACTAAGTTATGTATAATGTAACAAGAGACGTAATATTTAATCATATCAATGAAGCAATCCAGGAGATTGAGCCAAACCACGTTGTACAAGTTGTTACAAATAATGCAAGCAATTGCAAGAGTATGGGAGAGCTTTTGGAGGCCCATTTCCCACATATTGTATGGACACCATGCACAGCCCACTCCATAGACTTGATGATGGAGGACATTGGCTTGATTCCATGGGTTGGATCTATTGTGGAGAAGGATTTAGGGCTGATCAACTTTGTTCTTTGAAAGTCATTTGTTCATAGCCTATTTAGACATCATTGCCAATGGGAGCTTGTAAGACTCACCAAAACAAGATTTTGCTATATTTTTCTAGTTTTGTGCAAGTATGTGAGTTACAAATTGGATTATGTGTCTTATCTTTATTACAAATTGTAATCATGATTTATAACTTACGACTATAACTTATGCCATATTCCCTTAATAAACACATGGTTAACCTCGAGTTAGTGAAATGCAAGGACACAATGAGACGCATGGTAGTGGATCAGGAGTGGCTGGATTGGTCAAAATGTTCCACTTCGAATACCTTAAATATTACGCACACAATCTACAACATTTGAGTTTTGGAGAGATACAGATGGACTCAAATGTGCACTACTTCCTATAGTATCAATGTTGCAAATGTGTGATAGTGAAGGAGCTACCATGGGCCTTCTATATGAGTTTATGGAAAGGCTTCGTAATGCTATCCGTGACTACACTGTATTGTCAACTAACAAGTAAGGAAATATAAGTTGTTCTTTAATTCTATAACATATGTCGTAAACTACCTCTTTAGTTTAAAAATTGAGACTTTATTCAAGTCTTGACGCTTGAGTCTTCCATCTTTTGACTATATGTACAATGTCTCCCAAATGACTCAAATCTTTGAGTGTAGATGGAATTGGTTTCAACTTTCAACGTCCCATCCATTCTATTGCACATATTCTCCACCCATAAATTTTCTTTTCTTAGGGGAAAAAAACATTGATGTTAGGGTGGACGCAATACCTGGAGAGAGTATATCCAACATCTACTATGCGAAATAGCATTGAGGATGACCTCCTAACTTATAGGGGGAATGCAAACTCACAATTTGCAAGACAAATAACAAAGGATGAGGATAATCTTCCCCTTCCAGTATCTTGGTGGGAGAAGTTTAGGGTTTTAACTCCAACCCTTCAAATGGTGGCTTTGCAAGTACTATCACAACCAGTTAGTTCTTCAACAGCAAAGCATCTTTGGAGTATTATGGGTGATATTCACACCAAAGATCACAATAGGTAATGGTAGATATAAAGCTTCAAAATAAAGTAGTGATTTACGAAGTATCCTAAACATTATAATTTATATGTATATCCTTTGTGTTTGCAGGCTTAGCACTGGCCAATTGAATAAGTTGGCATATGCAAATGCCAAACTTCAAGTGTTTGAGAAAAAAGGAGTGTTGGATGGTAAGGGATCAACAAGTTGGACACCACACAAGCTTGACCCTAGAAAGATTGTTGTGTGAGCAACAGATATGACTATGTTGCAACCTCAAACCCCCGAAGATGATGTCTATGACTTCATTCGTGAGGACATTGAGAGGATGAAGCACCAAATCTTATCCTCTACACGTCAGGGTCGTGAAGTTGCAGAGTCATCTACTGCAGCTACTTCTCATGTTCCTCATCACGATACACTAAGAGGCTAAGAGCCTTTGAGATTAACTCCAAGTTCATCTAAGTGTGATAGTGAAAGTGATGGTAGTTCTAGTGAGAGTACTAGAGAGCAGTGCTTTTGAGATCTAAGAACTTGAAATTAGGGATTTTGAACCATTCACTTTTTAAGAGATGTGTGCATTGTATTTTGTAGTTAATCATGATTTTACATTCTCACGGACTCTCTGAGTCTCAACTCTTGGCTTGGAAGTTGAAAGTATTGTTTATGATTTGTATTCTTTGAACCTTCGATTAATTAAATCCGTAGTGCATATGAAGTTTGAACTCGTAAGTTGCTTGATTCTTCAACTAACCAATTTAATGTCCGAACGCTTGACTCTCAACTCTTTAGCTTGTGATTGTAGTTTATTAAAATTTAAATGTTGTTTGTAAGTGTAAATTGGACACTTGCATGCCATGATTCTGGAGTCTTAGTACTTGTATAGAATACTATAGAGTGACTCATGAGTAGTAATATTTATAAGAAAATATATATTACATATATTATTCAACCATTTCAGTTCGTGTTCACTTGGGACCTTCTTGGACGTGAAACGTTTCGAAGTGAAATGTTTCACAATTATCTTGTTTTGACGACCCCGTCCAAATTTCCTATTCCATGTTTTATGTTTCTAACCAAAAGCTATCTATAGCACTTAATGTACAACCAAATTTAGTAGTGGACCAATACACCAAATTGTCATCCTTCTTGGTAGCCTAAAGAAATACCACAAGGTGCACTAAAATTGGGGCCAAAATTCCAAATCAATGCCTATGGTTGAGAAACCAAGTCAATTCCTCTACTTCATTTATATTTTTCCATTTAGAACCCCAAAAAGGCTTTATTTGGATCATTAGTTAGTGTATGCGGCGCCACCCAAGAGACTTCAATAGACACCACTCAAGAGAGTTGAGGTGCCACTCAAGAGAGTCTGCACCTATAAGTACGATCTAACCTCCCTCATTCTTCATCCCCCACATTCATTTCTTCTAACACTGTCACTCTCTTCCATATTATTCCCTCCTCCTCTAAGGGGGTTTCATAGGGGACTCATCCTTGTTTTACTTCAGGGGAATCCTAAAACCAACATTTCTCCTTGCAAAGAGTGGTAATGACCTGATTAATCAACAATTACAACGAGCACCAAATTCACATAAATTGAAAATCCACACTTTACTACTTTATTCTTGGACAATGGCAGCTTGTTGGCCCCAAAAGTGGCACCCATTACGGTATTTCTTTAGCTTTTATTGCAAACAAATGGAGTATATCTAAGACCTTGCTACCAGAACTAACCAACAAGCCTCCAAACCAATCAATTTACCCCTTGGTTTGCTAAGGGATTGGCCTTCATACTACGCCTTGAAAGAAACATTAAGCCCCAAATCAAATATTGGCTGGCTGGCCTTTTGAATCTCCCTAAAATTCTTTAATTTTAAGCTGCTAGAATTCAAGTCCTAGGCTCTCGATTTTGAGCCCATGTCCCCAGGTGGCTGTCAAACCCTAATTTTTATTGTAAATTAGAGTGTACAACAAAGATTGACTAAAACCTCTTCCTCCGATAACTCAAATAGCTAGAAAATGCTGAGAGGAGTTGCGAAATGGCTGGGAAATGAGAGAGAATTCTATAGAGAGAAATTTCAGAGTTTCATCATAAGAAAGACTGAAAACTTACTGCTACCTTGCTCAAACAGACAGCCATGGAAGCTGTCACCTACAGCTTAGGGCCACTAAAAAGACTATTGCCCCTCTTGTACGCTATCATCTACATCAAAAGAACCTTGGGATGTTGTCACCTATACTTAGGGGCTCCAAACAACTGTCACCTATTGTAAGACCGGTTCCTAGTGGCTACAAACTACATCAGCAGCATCTCCTTGCTCTCTAATAGCCTCCTCTCTACAATAGCTGAAATAGACTTCCTCCAACCCCCAAAAACGTTTTTCCCACTTGCATGGAGATGTTCTGCCAAGTGGCAGTCTTCTAATCTCATTTTTCAACATTATTCAACTTATTGAATTAATATATTTTAAGTTAATAATTATTCTAGAACCCAAAATAACAATTCCACTGGCCAATAATTAATTTGGCTAAGCTAATTTAATTATTATCCAATTCGTCTTCCAAATATCCTTGAGCAATTATTAGCCCTTACATTGACATTAATCAATTAATTAATGCCTAGTCTCTAATGTCATCACTGACATTAGTGGCCAATAAATTGGTCTAGGCCAAAATCTAAAACCAAGTACCACCTAGTTATTGAGCTAAAACCTGTTTTACAACTGATTAGCATTTTTAAATAGCCCCAAAACTCAATTAATGAAAAACACAAATTTGGTGCACAATTCGAGAGATTTTCAATGGTCTCCTGAAACCCTAATTTTTTGGGGCACCCTTCAACATCTATAAATAGACAGGCTGCTGTCCACTATTCAACCTCATTTCTTTGTATAGGTTTCTCATTCTTTTAGTGCGAATTTCAACCATCAACCTTCACCCACGTGGTGGTCTACGCTTTGCAATTGCTCCACTATTCCATTAGCCCTTGCAGTGCTTAGTGCCTTCCTCCCTGGTTGTTGCCCACTATCTAGCACCCTCCTCCCTAATGTGTTTGGACTCTTCTGCCATCACCAATACAGTGTGTCTCCAACTTGCGTTTGAACCCTCCTCTACCAGGCAACAGTGGACATTGATCTCCCACAGCTTCTGCAGTCCTTCTACAACTTGTGTTTAGTCTTCACCACTCCAAGCAGCAGCAGCTAGCGACACTCCTCATCTAGACATCTTCTACTCAGCTATGTTTGCAAGCTTCTGGTATTGCCACCTTCCTCTTCCATTAAAACAGTTGTCACCAACATCTCCAGCATTTGTTGGGATCTGCAATTAACAATCTTCCTCTCTTTGGCACTCCAACTAGTGGTCACAATACTTAAGATCTATCTTCGATGGACGTCACTCTCTAACATTGAATTGCTCTACCCTTGGCCATTTTGTACACTCTTACATTCATTTACAGTATTTGTTCACTTCAAAGTTTCTTCTCTCTATGTTTGAGTTTTATGCTTTGCGTTTAGGATTTGAGTTTTGCTTCTCTCTATCTGAGTCTTTGTATTTCAATCTTGGTCATACATGCTATGTTTTCTTAGTGCAAACCCTAGCATACATTCACACTAGTATCTATCAAACATAACTTATTACAACTTTTGCCTTTGGCATCAACTAATATTTTGGGATCCTAGATCCCACATTGTGAAATAATTAAGGTACGCATCCCATATGCAAGTCTCGTTAGCACATTTGACTAATCTTTTAGTCAAATGCTAAGCAAAGCAAAGCAAAGCCACTAGCTCGTGCATCCATGCTGGAAGGAATACGAAGGCCTTGTCACCAAGTCGCGGCTTAACCTCCGACGTCCCGATCTAGGTGGTACCTGAAGATCCTAGGTATCAGTAGAAGAGATGACTGGTCAAAGACAACCACCCCAAGATCCCGCTCTAAATCCCCCTCTAAAGTAGATAAGAAATCCAAAAACTCATGGATCACGGACACCGAAATGTCTGATGACGAAGGAAGTGCCGCGGGTCGTGCTGAAAAAGGTATCTAGGGTGCTGAAGAGCTCCCAGAGGTAGCCTCTCAAACCTGAGTAGTCGAGGGTGGGGAAGGGTGGGGATCTGAATGAGCAAGAGGTGGGCAACAATCGTTGTCTCTCAGTGGAGCGGACTAGGTAGCCAAAGAATAGAAAGGAGTAGAGCAACCACTGTCTCTCGAAAGAGCGGATTGACGAGGAGACCGTATCAAACAATCATCGTTTCTCGATGAAGCAAATTGTAGAACCGCGGACTATGGTAGCCACTATACCCGAAAATAGATGGAAGAAGATTGCCACTAGCATTGCAACGATCTCCAAGAGGTCGTAGCGCCAATCGATCCTCCATGTGCTCGAAAGAACCTAGTGCGCATCGGATCCGTCTTATGGCCTTAAGCATAGTACTCTGATACCCGATGCAAAACGATCTCTATGGCCCAGAAAAGAGAGGTGGCACAAGGAGCGCCTAGTGGAAAACGCATATACTCCCGGGGGTGGAGAGCAAAGGTTGATGTCGACAGTCATCAGTGGAATGACCGTTCTTGCCACAATAGGAGCACCTAGTAGTCTGGTCATCTGTTGGTAAAGAAGCCATGGATACCAGTGTGCCTTGATGAAGAAGAAAGAGATCAGCCATGAACCATGAACTGCAATGTCTGCCTTAAGGGTAGAGAGGGCAGTGGAAGGGCTAGAAGTGAATTGTCAGTGGGAGGATGCGACCATCAATAAGAGGTTGCAACCATTAGAAAAAGCAGGTGAGGAGAGAGAAATATTAAAAACGCAAGTGAGGAGAGAGAAAGACTAAAAATGTAGGTTGTAGGGGAGAGAGAGAGACTAAAAACGCAGGAAAAAAACCAACAGTAACAATCAGCATGCTAAAATCAGCTCCGAACAGTGTGTGGTAGGCTGGAAACAGGCACCAGACTGTTGTAAAGAGCAATGGCCAACTTGGACCGCAATGTCCTCTGCGTCCAAGGTGTGCGCAGCAAGCTGAAATACTTGAAATCTGCAAAAATGACATTATTTTCTAGATGGAGAGTGATCAGCAATAGTCACTCTACTGTAAATAGCTACAAACTGTGGGTGAAAGGCTGGAAACAGGCGCCAGACTGTAGATGACAGCAAGGGACAGCTGAGACTACGATGTCCTCCCCGAAAGGGGTGTGGGCAGTAAGCTGAAAACCTTGAAATTTGCAAAAACGAGATTTTGATGCAACGGAAGAAGGAGAGAAGCGGATGCCAAACCCGACACCGGTCTTTGCCTTCACTGGAGTGGAGGATCTTCGCTACTAGATGAGTAGATCAAGCTTTGTTACCATGTCAAAAGATGACGTACCAACGAGATAGTAGGGTTGCGGGGAGGAACACGGAGTGAGCTTGGTAAACACTAAGAAGAGAAGAGAGGGGAGAAGAAACTCTGATGAATGGAACGATAAAGATTTGAATCATGGAGTGAATGTGATACAAGGGAACAAGGGTGCCGTAGCACAAGGAAGATGATGATGACAGCCACGAACCACGAACCGCAATGTCCTCTTGAAGGGGTGTGAGGGTAGTGGAGAGGCTGGAGAGAAGAGGTGACGAACTAAATGAATCAGCCGTAAGGAATGAATGAGAGAGTAGCCTATCAATAGGCATAGTCAGTCTAGGATGGCGCCCCTTTTTGGGGCTACAAACCCTAAACACAAAACGCAGAAATGCAAAAACACAAACTGCATGTGGTAGGTTTCTCAATAGGTGGTTGATATCTCCATGCCATTTCACCCATTAATTCCCATTCCCATTGATAACCAAGATCTATAAGTCCTTCCTAGTTCGAGACTTTAGATGTTTCAGCAATAGCTTAACTAGGCCTTCATACACCTTCCAACATGGAGTAACAAAGCTTGTGGCTTCTCTCCTAAGATTGAGTTTCGAATACTATTAGCTCATCATGTCTACTATTCTTCACTATAAGTTACCTCTTTTTCCCTCCTTTTTGGGCTTGAGAGGGGGTGTTTCAACAATGGCTTGGTAACTAGGCCTTTGTATTCCTTCCAACATGGAGTAGCAGAGCTTGTGGCTTCCCTCCTAAGATTGAGTTTCAAATACTATTAGCTCATCATGTCTACCATTCTTCACTGTAAGTTACCTTATAAGTGGAATATCAAGATTTCATGATTGATCTTCTCTCTCTCACACCTCTTTTTCACTCCTTTTTGGGCCTAAGGGGGGTATTGAGAAACCAAGTCATTCAATATATTTTCTCTACCTATTTCCTAGTTTGATTTTCCATTTACAACCACAAAAAGGTTTTCTTTGGATCATTAGTTAGCGTGTAGGCACCACTCGAGAGAGTTGGGACATCACTCCACACTGTTTGTGCCTATAAATAAAACACTCACTTCCCACACATTCATTTCTTCTAACACTCACTCTTACATATTCTTCTCTCCTTTCTCCATCCTCTCCACTACCATTCACACCCTACAAGGAGAACATTGCACTTCATGGCTTCTGTTATTAGCAAATAAGACAATTCATGGTTGAGTCTGTGCATGCCAAAGAGAGCTAGGCACGTTCTAGACTATTTAGGCATTTTATCTAGCATTTTATATTGGCCAACCTGACATCATTTTTGCCTATTTATTCAAGCTCCTTCTCTAGAGTCATTATCGTCATGCATCATCTATCATTCATCATCTCGCGGGTTCTGGTGGAGGGAGAGAAGTAGATGCTAGTGCCTTCATAGTCCGTGACTCACATTGGTTCTATATTGTCCCATATCTTGGTATATGGATTCCATTTCTCAAGCATCTCTTTGCTTCTAAGTTCTTTGTGTAGCGTTCTTTTCTTTTGCAATGTTTCTCTTTCCTTTCTCTTATGTTCAACTATCTATTACAGCAATTTTCCATGCATCCATCGCTGCACCCACTTCTGACATGGTATTAGATTGCAGGATCCTTGTTCCTACTATTGTTTTACACTGTTTTAAGTCGAGTTTGACTTCTCGTCTGCTAATTAAACTTGTTTCTGACTGCTGCCCTTGATTTGCAGCCTGGGCAACCATCTTCTACTAATATTTGGTTTATTTTTCTGCTATTTTCTCAGTATCTTGCAATCTGCCATTTCCATTTACAAATTTCTAGGATTGTTTCAAGGCTAGGAACCTGTTATTGACTCTTCCAAATCTGTGTTTTGGTGTCTGCTGGCTAAGGCAACCTGTTTTCCTGCAAGTCGACTGAATTTACTACAGCTATTGTCTGCATTTTGCTCTTTTGCTTCTATACAGGGCCGGGCGATAGGTTATAGGTTGTTTTTTGGTTGTGATCGGTTTGTATTTTCCTTTTGTAATACACTACTCAGCTTTAGAGAGGGTTCATGTGCCTCCGGTTGTCGTATTCTCATCATTACACTCTGATTACTCTTGAACTTTTCTCTATGTGCTTTCTTTACTACAAAGAACTCGTGCAATCCTTGTGAGTTTGTATTTTTGGCATACTTTTCTCCCTAAAGATTCCTTTGTCTTTCTTCATCTTCTCTATATTTCCCTCATCATGGCTCCTCCCACGTCTTCTCCTAATGATCAGCATGCTGATATTATTTCCTCATCTACAAGTGTTATGTTGGAGACTTGTTGTGTTCAGCTTCAAGTTACTGTGAGGATGCTATCTCTTGGTGCTTTAGATGTTCCAATTTCAAAGAGGGGTGCCATACGGTGAAAGAAGAAGTCTTAGTGCTATTATTGTGGCAAGAAGAGCGGCCTCCAAAAGGACCATAGGACATTAGCAAATTTATGACATGTGCAAGCACAGATGATGATGAAGTGTGATGACTCTCTTGGCAAGTCTTCCTCACCTCTAGGTCCATGTTTAGGCCCTGATGATGGCTACAAGAGCCTCTCTTCCAAGTTGCTAGTATAGATGATGTGATCATCCCTCAACTCTCCAACGCCACAGGGGGAGTGTGAGAGGGTGGTGAGATGGGGTTGGTACACCTCAAATATACATGTATACAAGTGCACAAGTTCCCAAGAGGGTTTTCCCTAATGCATCAACCGAAGCCTAGCAAGTTCAAATCCTGGACCTAGGATTGACATCTAGGTTCATGATGAGCTAGTTCTTTGACAAAGAGCGGGATTGGCTCTCATTTTGAGCTCACATGAGGGGAAACTTTGGTGGTCTTGCCAAAGGTAGGGGATCCATGGTCACATATATTGAAGGCATTTTTGACATGATGGTCTTGTGTGCTACTGCAACACATTGTTGACAGATATTGAGAGGTGCTATGATTCTTCTCTATTTTTAGGCATTGATATGATCAACATCGACATTAGTTTCTTCTTTGCTTTTAGGCATTTATACATTCGACATCGACATCAGATTCTCTACAAGGCACCTTTGGTGGCTTACGCACCCACTACTTGGGTATCCATGGTTCTACTCCGGTAGTCCTTGTTGTATAAACTATGATGGAACATTATCATTGTATATTGTATTGTGTTAGATCATCCATGATCTAAGAGAGTATTAGCAAATTCGTAAATTCAAGGTTGAGACTGTGCATGCCAAAGAGGGCTAGGCACATTCTAGATTATTTAGGCATTTTATGATGGTCATTTTAGCATTTTATGTTGGCTAGCTTGCATAGGAACATGAAACGGGAAACAGGCACAGGAAACGAAAACAAGGACAAGACGGAGACCAATTAAATTTTTTTCATGAATTTTAATTTTTTAAATATTGTTCCCATTCCCATGTCATCGTTCCCTTTACTCATAGTCCATGTCGAGTGTTAAAACCAAGGTATATAATCCACAAGGACAAATCATTTTAAGTTTTTTAACTTTAAAGATATCATGCACCATTCTAAAACTAGTTGTTACAAATTGAATTACAACTAACAAGGCTCAAGAGTTAAGCTAGCCAATTATAAAACACATAACACATATGTCATAAAACAATGAACAATGAATTAAACATTAAAATATAAGCTAAAAGAGCATGCCCATTGCCAAAAAAACTTAAAAGACTACAAATATGAAGTCCAATCTTTGTTAGAACATGCTCCTTGCCCCAAAAAAGACTACAAATATGAAGTTTAATCTCTAGATTGAAGCAAAATGCAGCATGCCAAAATAGCCCAAAAGGCAACTACAAGATTGCAAGTATAAATATAATGTCGACATGGCACAACTGCCCAAGTGTTAGACTATCATCAATATCATAATATCATATACAATGTACATGTGTCATGAGATTCATGATAAGCAAACTAAATCAAAGATCGTCACAATCTAAGGCTGCTCTAGCTACGCTTGCAGTGCGAATCTCATCAACATGTGTACCATGAACAGTTGCATCTCCCTCAACATTAGAATGTATCTCCTCTTCTTGCTACATCTCCCACTCTGTGAATGATTCAAGCTTTGTTGTCGTACTGTTACATAACATCCTCAAATCAGCACAAACAAATACCAAATTGTTTGCCCTCTCCACACCAAGGTGGTTCCTCTTCTTTGAAGCAATGTAAGCATATGTACTCCACAATGTCAGAGTGCAGCGATGCGGAAGCGTGGGACCAAGACTGAGAGTAAACACGCAGAGGAGAGAGAGAGAGAGAGAGAGAGAGACACACAATAAAACGCAGAAAATCTGCAGTGTAGAATGTTGTATAGGAATGCAGAAATATACATGGGTGCAAAGAGAATATCTGCGTATGTCTCCGCCTTGAGGACCTCGATCTCCATCAGTCCGTGTGCTGTCAATCACCATCAGGTTGTCTCTGTCAGATGTCAGATGTGTGTGTATCCAAGTGCTGGACTGGATTGCTATAAATAGCAGTGAAAAAATACCAAAAAAATGACCAGAATCAGGTCGATTGCCTGAAACTGTCCAACTATTGTTGTACCTGACCAACTGTGCTAACGTGGCAACTATCCGATTGGTCTAGCCGTACTGCACCTGCCAACGTGGCTCCTGCGACTGCTGATGTGGCACTCTGGCCGTACTGCTCTACACACTACTATCCAAGGAATGACTCTCTAACACAAAATTACTCCAAACAAGAGAAGCTAACTCATTGACTCAAAATACAGATGGCTAGTAGTTGCGACTCAAGACCATCCAAACCATAGTCATCCCAACACAAAGCTATCCCAATCTTACAACGATCCTCCAATGCATCCCCACAACCAAAAGAACCCCGAAAGGTCCTATAACATGAAAGCTGGTCTATAATCTTTCGTCTAGTACCATGATCAAGCATTAGACGAGACAATACAAGCCTCCATGCATCCATAACCTCAGTGTCATTCTCCTGACCCTTGCCTTGAAACTCAGGATCCACAACAAATGCAACTGCATGCATGGGTGAGCTATAGGAGGTTCACCTTGTCACAACTAAATGGCGTGATCTCATATGTCTCATCATTTGGTGCCAACTCCTACAACTTTTCATTCAGCCCATCTATAGCCTCATATACCTAGCCAATGCAAGGTTGCACAACATCCATAATACTCAATAAATGCACAATAGGTGATACCATAGCATCTATCCGCTTTACATCATCCGAAAAAGCAAAGTTATTTGCTTTCTCCAAACATAAGATACCTGAAGGAGTATCTGCCAATGCTGATGAGGTGAACTCGTGACTAAGAAATAACTCCCTCAAGGCACCCCTGCATTCTCTTAATCTGCCTAGCATCAAGAAGTTAAAACAAATCTAATATCAAAGTATTTTAGAAGTGTCTTCTTCGACCGCAAAGAGAACTCATAACAAAGAAACTGGTGAATCAAAACAAAGCTAACCATTTGAGCTCCTTGGTCTATGAAAAGTGCAATCCATGACAAGTTACCAACATCCTTAGTAGGTTATTCAAGCAATGAGCTATACAATATGAAACTATGATATACAGATAATATACGTGGATAATAGCACTTGTTACCCTATTTACAAGCTCTCCATCTGCAATGAATCCCACAACATGCTCTGGGCCAATAAGCTCAATATCTATAACCCAATCTGCTGCAAGTACATTTGTCAACTTTCCTGTCTCCGATGCATCATGTGAAGATATGAAATACATTTCCCCTCAAGAATAAGCAACCATGCTATGAATGGATGGCTTGCGTGTATCATCCAACCATCAACAATCAACAAAACTCCATTTTTAGCTAAAAGGCTCTTTCTAGTCATTATTGCATGCTCAACAATGCACTTTTCCTTGTGGAGCAAAGTGGTGCGTAAGGTCTCCAATGATGGAGGTACATGCGAAGAGCCATACTCACCAATCTTTGTGCACATCAATTTAAACTACTCTGATCTGGCTACACAAAACTAAATATGGTCATGGTAGAAAAAGCATGCCACTAATGTATCCACTTCTTTCTTGGGATTCCAACTAGCATCAAGTATGCTCTATCTACGCGCAACATGTGACATTGATGCCATGGCCGATACAATGCCTACAGTGGGTGTGGAGGTAGCACTTCTTGATATTGATCCTAATCTAGACACATCTAATGGGGATGGTGTCACAAAAGTTAATTTCAGCACATCGTGGTCTAGACACAAGATAAGCTTGTTGACCTGCTACATGGTCACAAAGCTCCCTTTGCTTCTCCAACGTCACATTAGGACAAAACTGTAGCTCTAAATTTGGCTCATATAGGAGATGAGCTCGGACCTAACTATGCATAAGACAAAACAAGTGGCAATTGCTATTCTCTATTCTAATATTTATGTAACTTTGAAAAATTAAAATCAATAAAAATTCAAAATAGAAATACTCGGTTCAATGGATTATCTTGTTTGCTCCACTAGTTTGCTTGTATGGGCAAAGCTTGCAAGTACATGATCAAGATCCTTCACCACTCAATGAACAGTCAACATTTACTTCTTTCCACCATGACCAATCATCGGATCTTCTTTCTTAATCACTGGCACAACGAGCGAGGCGCGAAGATGAAGCCATTTCAAGCTAAAAACTGAAATAAAAATGGCTGAAGAAAATCCTAGAGGATTGGCTACTACGAAGAGACTCGAGAGAAGGGAGAAGGCTCAAGAGTGAGAAAGAAGTTGAGAACCTAGAACTTAAAAGAGAAAAGTAAAAAGAAGAAAAGGGAGAAGGAAAAAGAAAATAGGAAAAAAATGGAGAACTCGGAAGAGAGAGAAGAGGAAAGTATCGGAAGAAGAGGGAAGTTGGAGAAGCAAGAAGAGTGATGAGGTGATGGTGTTGGCCGCTACAAGCAGATGGGAGCAGACCGCAAGCAACGGGGGCAACAGGCTAGGCTGGAAACAGTTGCACGCGGGTAGGAGCAAACCGAACAAGAGCACCAGAACAGACCAACGAGGGTTGAAGGTAGAGGAGCAAAACAAGCACGTAAGAGCAAAACCAAGTGCAAGGGCGAGAGGGTAAGTGGCATGCCACATGGCATGCCCTATCCGAAATGGGACATACAGTGTTTCACAATTTGGAGACGCAATTCGTGACGGCGAATTCGTGCCAGGGACGACGTTGCGACATGCCAATCATCATGCATCATCTATCATTCATCGCCTGACAAGTTCTGGTGAAGGGAGAGGAGCAAGTGTTAGTGCCTTCATAAGCGATGACTCGCATTGATTCTATACTATCTCATATCTTGGTATATAGATTACATTTCTCGATTATCTCTTTGCTTCTAAGTTCTTTGTGCAACATTCTTTCCTTTTGCAGTGTTTCTCTTTCCTTTGTCTCTTATGTTCGGTACTCTATTACAACAGTTTTCCATGCTTCCATCTCTACATCCACTTCTCCACCTGCCATTTTGCAGCCTATATGATTTGGTATCAACCCTCCTCACTAGCACCACCATCAAGCTTGCATTTATAGTAGTTTTAGGCTGTCTACAACAAATTATGCTCTCTTTATCAACCCTGCACCAAATACTTGCGTTTTTGCAACTTCTTCACTCCTAAAGGGCTGGCTGCCCAACAATCACCTATCTATAGCCACTTACACAAACAGATTTTCATCAAATATTCTTGCATCTTCTTCTCCAATTGGCTACCCAACACTCGCCTTGATAGCAGCCATCATCTTGAAGAGATTTCAGCATGTCCTTCATCTCTCACAACTCTTGAGAACTACATTTTGCTCCCTTACAACTATCTTCCTTTCCTTTTACCATTCAGCATTACCTTTGACATCTTACTACCAAAGAACTACGTCATTCAAGTGCTACGGCCTGATCAAACAAGATAATGCAGTCATCTTCAGGGCTTTAGCTCTGCTGTATCAGCTTAATTCACTTAGCATAATTCACTGATTCATCATTCATCTTGTTCTTCTTCTGTTTTTTCTTTGAGTTTCTTCTGCTCTCAGAGTTTGTCATACATTCTGTGTTTCTACTCACAAACCCTACTCTCTTTGATATGGTGTGAATGCATACTGTTTCGTCACACTATTTTAACACATGTGCCTTGGACTAGGGCCATTCTAGCTCCTATGTTAATGAGCATTTCATTTGCTAATTTACTAGTTTAAGTTGTTTGAGCTTGCTAAGTCTTTAGTTCTCAGAAAGCCAGTTGCAATATTCATTCATACAAGTGATGTGAAGGAAATAATAACTAGCTACATGAGATGATGATGAGATCACCATCATCATGTTAAACTTATCAAGATGCTGCATATAGTCTAGTTTGGCCAAGAGGATCTAACTATCCTCAGCCAATCTGATTCGGGTTCTTTAGTTAAGAAAATGTGTTGAGATCCCTGATTGTTTGAGAAGGTGAGCCAAAAGTAGCCGAGGGTAACTTTATTTTGGAGAACAACCTCTTAACAAGCCTACATACAAATAAAAGTAACCACATTTTGAGATCGAATACTAGCTAGTCCTGATAACTACTTGACCAATATACAGAATTCCTCTCTCTTAATATGAAAGCAACGTATGTATCAAAGTTCTATATGAGATGATCAACAACTAGCTAATAAGCTAACGTACTTGGCATTGTTTAATGCTCAAGCCAATAGCTCAATGCTTCTTGCTGGACTCGTACCTCATAACAAGCATCTGCACCGACGAGTGCAGCAGCTGCTGCAACGACGACACAAAGCCTAGGGCCGACTATTTTATCATGTCTGTGGAGAGGCAACTGCCTTAGCAATACGTCGTAAATCTCCTGGGCATCGGCAGCCTCAATCTGGAGCCAATCGGTCCTGATTTTGGAAAGCAACAAGTTGAGGGAGAAAAACCGGACCTCCTGCTGGGAGCCAATGTCCGCTCCCTGGGGGGGAAACGCCAAGTAGAGCGAAACGGACCACGCCAGGGGAGAGGACAGGAATGTTGTGATCCAGCCATTAGCAGCTCGCAGCTGGCCAGGGTTGTTCTGGAAAAAGAGAACTGTGGCTATGGCGGTTTGAAGCTCCTCCGCTGTTTTGTAGAGGCTGTGCTCCTCTTCTCTTACGTCCATCTGTTGCTTTCTGAAAGGGAAGAAATGGCGTCTCAGTGAATGCCGAAGTGAAATGCTCTCCCCTCGGCGTGAGAAAACTCTGGAATTAGTCGAAAAACCCTACACGGGTTTGTTAATGCACTTTGTTACCTCAAAGGGCTCGTCTTGTAGCAAAGGCTTATCATATGGCCTAACCATTCTCTTAAACACTAGTGGGCCTCCAGCCAAAACCACTAACCATACCATTGCACGCTTGCAAAGCTCATGAGGTTTCATCTCACTCATTTTGTATTTATAAGCCAATGACAAAAGGGACGCGCTACAATGGACATAACACTGCACTTTGCATGTGCACGTTGTAATATCCCATGTACACATGTGGAAGTGGTTATGTGCGTGTGTATGTGTGGGCATGAAAAGGAGTGCTTATGTGCAGGTATGGTTGTAGATTTTTTGAGTGTGTCCATGGATATTACATGCATGTGCATTGTAAAAGAAGAGCATGATGCAACTTATAACACATTCCAATGCATACCATTGTCATAAACATATAGTCAATTTGATATGAATTTGATTGCATGATAAATGTTAAAGGAAATGACATATTCGAAAGTGAATCATACTACCAAATGATATTTTGAAGAACAAGTGATAATCAAAGAAATGCTACAAACTTGAAGCATTAAAGTGTCTCCCACATTTACCATTTGCAATTGTTCTTGTGTGTGAGTGATAATAGAGCTCACTTCCTCTCTTCTAGAATCTCTTCATTTTCTCCTAACTATTCTATACGCTCTACATGCATTGTCGTGACCCTATATATATTGAATGATGTTATGACAATCAAGCATTATCATATCCAACCTTGCCATAGTGGGATAATCGATTATTAGGACACAATTCCATAAGCTTTCCCCCTTCCTCTTCCATTGGGATAGTCGATTAGTAGACAAAAACACCAAGAATTGTGGGGTTTGGAAGAGACTTTGAAGGATCACCATTTTGTTTGGCTAGATGTTGCATTAGGCATTTGTATAAAATAAAGCATTTATGATCAATAATACTCTTATGGTACTTGTTTTTTTATTTTGCTTATGAAATAAATGCCTCATTCCTCAATCGTAAATTGGTACAGAGTTGAATATTCTCCTCCATGGCCAATAAAAAACTTTACTCGTATCCCTGTGTTATTGACCCTATAACATATTAGGGATTACTCAAATATGGCCTCCTTAACCTTAAAACACATTAGACATATGCAGACAAGCTAGTAAACACATAGATGAGTACACATGAAGCTTAACAAAGCACACTTCAGTTTGATGTAAAGCTTTTTATATAAGAGAAATCTTTAGGTACATTCTTACTTGTTAAGGCATTATCAACTCATAATGCATTTTAAAAACCAAAGGTATGTAGCTCATATTAAGCTATATCTTATCAATGGAAGCTCATGGGGTTGTGGCCTACTTTGTAGCTAATAAAGGATAACATGCCATTTTCCCTACTTCCCTTTTAGCTTAAAGAGCACATCAATCTCACCATACATTTGAGCTCATAAAGAATATACAAAATCATGAATTTATGTATTGACCTCAAGCAGAATCAATCCCAATCATAACCAATACAATTTTCCCCACCAAGTACACACTCTAGTCTTGCAAAATAGTTACAACCATTACTAAATATATGTGGATGTTATCCCTATGAAGTGCAATTCCTTGGTAAAGAGATTTCAAATATCAAAACATTTTCTATCATCTCCCTTACCACTCTTTCAAAATATTTGCCAAACTTTGATTAACTTTACATTGTGAAGGCTAAATAAGCCTAAATTAGTTTACTTGTGTTCTATGCAATTATTTGCAAAATTGCATCCAAATTTTGATTAAATTTATAGTGCAAAACCTAAATTGGTTTCTTTGAGGTTGCATGCAACAAATCGCACTCCAATAAATGTGAAATCAAATTAGCAAGATGTCATTAAACCTTGAAGCAAAAAACATTGAGACTTACATTAGCATGTCTAATTTTGTGGCACCAAATGTTTATTCTTCAATGCACCAATCATATGTCTTTTAAGGCTAGTTACACATCAAGCCAAGACCCTTGTGCCCACCCTCAAAATAGTGCATGATTTTGTTTGCATATCGGGTGTGGCTATAGTCATTTAAAAAAACCTATTTTAGCCACCATTTTAGAACTTCTAACTTGCTTTCCAGCCTATTTTAGCCACCATTTTAGAACTTCTAACTTGCTTGGAAATCAGTTTATGGTTCGAATCTTGTCAATTGGATGTAGGTTCGCCCCTCGGGTAGGGGATCTCCCCCTAGTCATATGCATCCATTGCATGCATTTTGTGGATTCAATCATCCATTTGCATGTCAACTCAACACCCCTACATTTTTGCATGCTCATTTTTTCATCCCTGCCTATGTATAGTTGGCCTAAGTCTTTGCCATGAAAAGCAAATAACAGACATAGAGAATACACAAAGTTATTAAATTTGACATATTGGAAGCACATTTCAATTCTACTATTAGGGCTTGAATTATCACCTTATGACCTTGGCCTTTATGCTCATATATGCTATGATGTAAAATAACCCATAGACTTTAGTAGAAAGTTGTCTTAATGTATCAATTGTGATGTATGTCTTTTAGGATTCTCAAATATTTATAGTATTCAAGATGGCACCCTTTCATGGATATTCATGAAGCAACCTGAATTTTTGTACTATTTTCTTGAAGATTAAATGTTGTTTTTTGTTGATTTTGATAGATTTTAGAAATTCAAATAATTTTTTAATCTCTAGGCATTTTGGTGCGTTTCTATGAATGGAGGGTATTAGTTCGTCGCTACATTAAAATGCCATGGATTCAAGTTATTTTAGGACAAATAGAGATCATGAACTTTCAAGGTAGACAGACATTCATGCAAATTCATACAATTCAAATAATTTCCTACACCTTGATTTAGGTGATTTTCTACAAATTAAATGTTTTAAGGTAACAAGCGTTCAATTTTTAGCAGTGTCCAAGTTTACAATAATTCGCTAAATGTCAAGAACTACAAAACTCAAATAGCTATTGTGGTTTTCTTGAAGATTCGCATAAGATATGTTCCATTAATCAAGCTCCAACTGAGATGATTCAATGGCTTTCTTTTGAGCTTGAAATAGTTTTTAGTTCTACTACAAATGTCAATTTTACAAGAGTTTTGTGATCTACTCCATTAATCTAAATTTAGGTTGCATTAGAAGAGAAACCATTTGGTGCAAGAAAAGGTTTCTAAGGTTACGAATAAAATGGATTTGCAAGTTTTTCATTGTTTTGAGATAATCAATGCTCTTGAGGATGTTGTTTTGTAGAAATTGTTGATTTGCATACTTTGTTGGCATGTTCTTATGTTCCAAGTCAAGATGTTATTTTTGAATAATTGTATGAATTGAATGGTTAGGTTATTGATATTCTAGATCAGTCTAAAATTTCTAAAGTTTTTGAGGAATTTAAACAGTTTGGGAGTGAGTTTTAAAGCAAATAAGGTTATGAAAATATATTTAGTGAGTATTTATACATTTTAAGTTACATCAAGAATGGTTGATATTATTTAGGATAATCAGTTCTTGGGCATGACAATGGTGATTTTTAGTAAGCTATATAATAGCAATAGAAGTATGAAGCAATTTTCTCTATCAAGAAGTGTTTGCATTCTTTACTTGTAAGACAATTTTTCAAATTTGCTAGACTTTTTAGGTTTATAGTAGATTTTAGCAATTCAAGAGTTTTCAGGTCTGCTTCAAATGTCAGATTTACAAGATGGATCCCAAAAACCTGAATTCCTCCAACTTAAATTCTTAAAAGAGAAAACCGAATTTGTATAGCAACCAAAACTATTACAGCAGTCTAAAAGCATGAGATACAATAGAAAGTGCTATAACACCTTGAAAAACAGCAAGTACATTAGCAACCTAAAATTTTAGAGCTTCAGAAATTTGAAAATAGACTTGAAAGTTAGCAAATACATATTATATCAGTTTGGGTTGATATTGAGAAAGACTTTGCAAATGATATGATGTAGATTGAAGTTATGAAAGACTATGATGTAAATGAAGATGCACATGTAGTTCTTCGTTGTTTGCAAGTCATCTTGGATTATATTGCACATTTCTTTGGTGATGTAATATTTTGTTCGAGGTCGAGTTTGTGTGGTACATTGTCATACATCTCTTATGTTTCACATGCTAGAGTGTGATCAGCATATTTATTGATCAATACTACTCTTTGCCATTGGAGTAGTGATCTACTTATTCAATGATGGTTCTATGTAATTATCTATGATGTGCTATGGATGTAATGTACTTGATGGGTTCCTAGCCCTAGCATGGCGCCTTGAAATGGTTGCATTGTATTCCATTGTGGATTAAGGGATAAGTGGATTCAAGTCATGGCTGCCAAGCATCCATCCACGAGGCTGTGCTAAGTGTTAGGGCTTGAATTATCACCTTAGGACTTTAGTCTTTATGCTCGCCTATGTTATGATGTAAAGCAAGCCATAAACTTCTACAGAAAGGTAGTTATCTTGATGTACCAATCGTGATGTATGTTTTCTGAGGTTCTTTGATAATGACATTAATCAAGACAATGTCTATTCATGGCTCTTCGTGATGCCATGTTAAATTTTGTACCATTCTCCTACAGATTGAATGTTATTTTTGTTGATTTATTATTTAGCAAATATGTAGATCGCAATATGGATCTTTTTGTGTCTTCAAGTTATATCTTTATGTTGGCTATTATTTTGGTTTATGATGTCTGACAGAATAGGCCAATACACCTATCATGTGTGGGTGTCTTTTATATGAAAGGATTTCCTTGCGTAAACCTAAAGGCACCCTCCAACACATTTAAAAATTGTGAAGTATCTTATAGAACATAAATACTTATGTCAATAAATAACTACTGATCTATTTCAACCAATGAAGACAACCTCTAAAAACAACCATCTAAAGACATTCACATATGCCAATATATAAAAACAATAGAAATATTGCAAAGAGGTGATGTAATATGAACATGATCCCCATGTTATACATCTTATAGACCTTTAGCAAGTTTTAACACTTTTGCAACCACCACCATTTCAGGCAAATTCCATCTATACCCCATCAACAGACCCTACCATGACTCCATCTATGAAACAACAACTACCCATTAGCAATTGGTTATTTGTGTCTAAAAGCTACAAGCAACGATAGGTCACTGCTTGCCACCCCACTTTGATCAATTATGTTGGCCATCTACCCTCTCGCACAAATGAAGGAAGCTAAAGATTTTGGTTGGACCTATGTTGCTATGTCCAAAAGTGAACGGCTCTTTAAATTATGTCTGCTCAAACCCTTGTTGTTAAAGTTACATATTAATCCTCTATATCCCTTTACTTTCAATTTTGACACCAACTATATATTTTCAAATTTGACAATGGTCCTTCTTATATGGATTCCTTTCACTTATGACTATGAGAGGTCTAAGTAGTAAAGAGAAATTGACAATGCATTAGTTAATGTGCAACACACACACACACACACACACACACACACACTCTCTCTCTCTCTCTCTCTCTCTCTCTCTCTCTCTCTCTCTCTCTCTCTCTCTCTCTCTAATTTCTACCACCACCACCACCACCACATTGCTATTTGATTTAAGTTGTTCCTAAGTACAACTTACATGTTTTGCTTCGCACCGAAAAATGTATGGCTCACCCTTATGTCCTAGTATATGCTTATTGAGTGCTTGCATTGCTTGAAAGTGAACATTGCCAAACAATCGTGTTTTCCCTCAAATATTAAAATGTTGTATGTAACATTGCACTACATACAAAGATAATGTAGTTGCACATGACACTACACATTGTGGTTGTATGATGTACATGTGGCATGTGTATATTTTGTTCTCTTGTGGAAAACCTTCTCGGATTTTACAATCTAAGAAGCACACTATGATAACATTTGAAGTAATAATGAAGGCTTAGACTTATCTAAGATTAGGAGGCTTCAAATTTTCTTGCCACATGAGTAGTATAAATGATTTTTAAGCATTAATCTTATAGAGACAATTGGAACTCACATGCAATACAACATAAAGTTGAATATAATAAGCCAAAAATGTGGATAATTGAGTAGCATTATCATGTGCAAATCATTTTTTCAAGGACTAAATAAAGTAGACATTGTAGACATATGCTATTGAAAGCATATGTTCTTATGCATGTGCTTCTATCATTGAGACATAAAATGCAAAAGGTGATAAAATCACTTTTTGCACAATAGTTGGACCAAAAATGGTAGTTGCTTGCATGCTACATTCTCTTAGCACTAGTTGTCACATGTGGTGCATGTTACTTTCCATCCCTCACAACAATGGTCTTGACCCTGCACAAAAATTGGGTAAAATATAAACATATTTTATAAGAAATGTGTGAATATAACAACAAAACTATGAATCACCTTAGTTTCATGAATAGAGGAAGAAGCAATTTTCATACACCATCATGATGTGCAATACTAATACATGATATTTTGGTGTCAAAGGGGGAGAGAGAGAGAGAGAGAGAGAGAGAGAGAGAGAGAGAGAGAGAGAGAGAGAGAGAGAGAGAGAGAGAGAGAGAGAGAGATTAACATAATGCATGAATAGCAACACTTGATGTAGAAGATGTTTAAGCTTCTACAACAAACTATTGTATTAAAGGTTTTCAACATTTTGTTGATAACAAAGACAAAAAAGAGTTGTAGACTTATAAGGGAGTTTAAGATTTAAAATGCCAACTTTCCAAAGGGGTTTTGCATAGATGGGTAGCTAAGAAGAGCTCTCTTGCCATGCCTTATGCTTCCTCAATATATATCTCTATCTTATGTGAGAAATGCCACAATAGCTTATACTTCCTCAATCTCTTTCTCTGTCTTGTGTGAGAAATGTAGACACATGCAAGCACGTGGACACACACACTCTTTCTATGTACCTATATCTTAACCATCTCACACCCCCTTTTGTACAAAATACTTGCTATTTAGAAAAAGTTATTGAGATCATTTTTCCACAGGGTTACCTATGGATAAATAATGTATGATGGAGGTATATTGCAAAGGAATAGAGGTTGTAATATCAGCCCTATTTTCTTTTAGCTCACCAAAGTCTACTAACATTCAACAATGTTGTGTAACATGGATGGCTTTCTCCAAATCTCATAATCAAATTTTGACAAGGAGATCAACCATTTAGCCAAACGGTCACAAGGTTGAAGCTTGTTCAACAATACATGTAATCCCTTCGCCTTTGTGAAAAGATATCACCTTCTCATTCAAGTTATAAGGCTTGAACTTCTTGGTGGTTAAAACCATGGCCAAATAGATATTCTTCAAATAGCTATAACAAAGCTCTAGGCTTGCAAAAGCAATTGGATGAAATAGGCTTATAAAGGCCATTGGATGATATAGATATGCTTCTTAAATTTGGGATAGGCAACAAGTAATAGTATACATTGTTGTAGCTATAAATATATAGAAGATTTTGCCTCTTTTTTGAGCCTTTATAACTAGTGTTTTGGATAGTTCCATCTTTATGTACTCCATCTTATAAGTTTCTACCCACTCAAAGATATATCTATGCAAGATTTGTCAAAGGCAATGATCATTCAACCAAATCATTGATGACTCTTCAAGAGTACTCTATTGATAAAACAAAGCTATGGTTCCCTAGGATTGGTGGGTGGGTTCATTGCTACAATGATAACTACTCTTTAGGATTAGTAGATATAAGGCATTGGGTCATAGTAGCTCCCAAATCATCTATATATACCTTAAGCTCCTCTGACAAAATGTCACTAAAGTTTTTATAAAAAATCCTACCAAGATCTTGGGGCATTATATAAACAATGACAACATTACCTCCATGCAAACCAATTGAAGTTAAAACTTGCTCGGCCTTAGTTACAACACTTTTCTAACTACAATGGCTTCAACTTCCAAGCAAACCCTATATAAAGACAAACAAGCTTTTCAATTATTTTGCAAAGTTCATGAAGTATATAGATGTGACCATTGGCCAAAGGAATGTTTAAAATTGGCTTGAAGTGTGGGTCTTTAACATGCCTAGAGGGAGCTCTATTCCAACTACTTAAGTTCAACTCTACATCTCAACACATACAATAGAGATAGGGACATCTAGAGTTAGCTTCCTTTGACACATTATATATGCATTTGTGTCTTTAAATCCCTAGCTATGTGTCATTCCACCTTATAGTTCCCAAACCCTTGACAAATAGCTTTTTTTTTCTTATTGATTCTCTCACATCAAGTATTGTAGTTTGATGAAAAACCCAATATAGTATATCGAAATCCTCGGTATCTACTTCAAAAGCTTCTAACCCCTAGATATTGTGTTTAGATTGAATATCAATGACATTAAATTATTGTATGGACTTGATAAAAGTGCCCTATTGATCAAGCCAATAGAGACCCTTCCTAATTTTGTACACTTCAAAGTCTCAATTTCATCAAGCTTAAAATCACAAATCCAGCTACTCTATTTGCTTCTTCTAGAGATAAATCTAGAATCTAATCATCACTATAAAGATATAGGGGAATAGCGACAGCCAGTTGTGATGCATATTAGCGGCGTCACTATTTGTGATGCAAATAGCGACACAAATACCGACGGTACTCAAAGTTAAAAAAAAAAAGACCGAAACCCGAGCATGGCATTTTACCGCGAAGAGCAAAAGAGATTATGCGTTTGTGAGGGAGAGGGAGAGAAAGAGAGAGAAGGAGAGCTTCTCACCACCGCCACCACCGTTGGTGTTTGCGAAGAAGAGGAGAAAGTGCATGAAGGGCGAAGAGGGACTGTCACGAAGAGGAGATGAAGAATCCATCCTTGAGCCTTTGCGGCGAGTACATTGCTCCCTCTTGGTTTATTCTTGTTCTTTCTTATTTTCTTTTGTATGTTTTTGTTGAGAATGATGTGCATTGAGGGAGAAAGAGAGGAAATGAGAGAGGGAGAAGAATAAATGAAAATGAAGAGAGAGAGAGAGAGAGAGAGAGAGAGAGAGAGAGAGAGAGAGAGAGAGAGAGAGAGAGAGAGAGAGAGAGAGAGAGAGAGAGAGAGAGAGAGAGGGGGGGGAATAAACATGAATAAAGAAAGAGAGAAAGAGAGAAAGAGGAAGAGAGAGAGGAGAATGAATGAGAAAACACGAGGGGTAGAGAGAAACAAAGAGAGAGTTTGTTCTTGTTCTTTCTTTTTTTTGTTTTTTGTTTTTTTAAAGAATGATGTGCATTGAGGAAGAAAGAGTGGAAATGAGAGAGGGAGAAGAAATAAGGAAAAGAAAGAGAGAACGAGAGAGAGAGAGAATAAATATGGAAGATAACAAAGAAAGAGAGAAAGAGAGAGAGGGGAGGGAGGGAGAGAGGAGAATGAGTGAGAAAACACGAGGGGATGAAGAAACAAAGAGAGGGTTTTTCTTGAGAATGAGATGCATTGAGGGAGAAAGATAAATAAGATAAATAAGAGAGGGAGAAGAAGAGAGTGAGAGAAAGAAAGAAAGAAAGAAAGTTATATTAATGTCTTCTATAGACCAAAACTGGCCTATGAGACAAACTGTGATACAACTGATGAGGTCCAGCTATCCAAAATAAAAGTGCTGAATGAAAAGCTAAAAACTGGAAACTGAAAATACGGTGCTGTGAGTGTGATAAGTGTCGTGTATGTGTATGTGCGTATGTAGCTCTGGTACTCCAGATAATGGCTACAAAAGGGGAACAAATGTCGGCTGTGATAGGGAAACAATTGTCGGCTGTGATAAAGTGGTGCGATGTGTATATGTAACAGATACAGGGAGATATACTATCCTGGGATGTAGTAGCAGTCATCAAAGTCGCTAATAGCAGGTGATCCATCCTGGATGTAGGATGTGGTACATCAGCGGTGGAGAAAGAGCAAATTGGAGATCTGAGATCCAATGTGTCGAGTGTCGTCGGATCTCAGTCTGCTGTCGATGTAGATCAAGAATCCTCCAGATCTCCTGTCGGTGTGGCTGTGGGGTCCGAAACCCACGGATCCTCGTGCGGTGTCGGGTACGCTAGTCCTCAGCCTGCTGTAGTGTGAGCCCGGAGGTCTGGCTAGAGGCTAGTACAGTAGCTCTCACTCTGTCTGTCTGAAAGAACTGTGTAATAGTTGTCTGGGTGGGCCCCTCTCTGATTGGGACCCGCTGTGTGCTCTGCTCTCTGATGTGCCATGCTTCTCCCAGAAAACGGCCAAATGATCTCTGATCCATATCAGTCATACGTCCCTGAAGTGAGCTGCTCAATGTGTATCTAGATCTCAACTCTGAGTATGCTAGGCATCTGAGAACAAAATGCTCCTCACTCTCCACCTCTGATCTGCAAAGGGGGCATATCCTCTCCTCTCACGGGATGCCACTGGCTCTGCCACTCTCAATCATAAGCTGATGTGATGATACCTTGAGCTGTCCAATAAGAACTCTCAATCAATGTGGCATATAGATCTGCATATATCTCGGAATCTCTATGAATCCCTGCTCTGATATCCTCAAGAACTGTGTATAATAATGTGCCATCTTCGATGGCAGTGGCTGTGCACGGCTGACCCATGTCCTCTGTATATAAATGTGCCATATCTCCTGTCTGATGACTCTGTTCCTCTCAAAGAGAGAGAGGGTGTAAGTGGGAGCCTTAGTATCATATAGAAGAGGTGGGAGTCTATCAATGTCCAGCCCATGTCTGTCAAACCAAGCTCTAGTTTGTGCATACCATGATGTGGTATCCCCCGCTCGAGCCATCTCCTGAGATGCCATATATGCTCTATATGCAATGCGATCTCTGTACATATCCTGAAATCTGTGTAGGAAGCAGACTGTCTAAAATAATGCCTCGACTAGCATGGGCGGTGTGGCAAGCTCTGCTCGCACAATGTCATGTGGGACTGAGGCCTTGCTACGAATCAATCTAGATATCATGATCACCTGAGGTCTCTCCATCAATGTCCATACATAATCGGCAAGGCCTGGCCCCCATATAGCTGCTCCATACATCAGTGCTGGAGTGACTAGAGTATCAAAGAGCCACCCCTTGGTGCGGGGCTCCTGGAAATGTGCCTGATGGCACTGTCGCTCCATAAGAGCCAATGCTGAGTATCCTCTAGTGAGGCGGTCACGAGCTACATGTGTCATCGAGAAAGTCCATGAAGCTGCTGTAAAGGTGACTCCCAAATATACATATGATCCAGTGATCTCAATACTCCCTCCTGCTGCCATGAAAATACTATGTCTGCGTATCTGAGCTGATGTATGGAATATAAGAACCTTGGTTTTACCAAGGTTCACTGTCATGCCTCTCTGTATGCAAAAATCATCCAATGCTAATAAATGCTGCTATAATCCCTAAGCTGAGTTTGAGACCAACACAATGTCATCTGCATATAGTAAGATATGAACTGTGGCTCCACTGAGATCTATACCTCCATCGGCTCGCTGTTGAATAAACTCTGCTATCTCATCAATGTATAGCCCAAATAGATTCGATGAGAGTGGGCATCCTTACTTCACACCAATGGTGCTCACAAGGAGATCTGATATACCTCCTGGACATCTGACTATGCCAGTAACCTGCTCATATAGTGCATAAATACCCCACATCATGTCATCATCCACCCCCAGATCAAGTAGGCGTCTGAAAAGCCTCTCTCTCGGAACCGTGTCAAAGGCTTTGTGGAAATCCACAAAGCAACAATACAATCTCTGTTACTTCACTCGTGTCTGGTCGATCAGACAACGGAGAGTGAAGATGTGGTCTATGGTAGAAAATGCCCATCTGAACCCTGCCTGTCTGCGTGTGCGCATGCACTCTCTCTCTGCTAGCGTGCTGAGCTCCTCCTCCATCACCGTGCCATAAAGTTTGGACAAAACTGGCCCAATCATGACGGTCCTATATGTGTTAGGATCCATAGGATCCCCTGACTTGTGGATAGGTACAATGGTGTGCTCTGTCCACGAGTCAGGAAACCCCTCAGACAATGCACGGTTGAAGAGGTGAGCAATGAGTGGAGCCAATGTGTCTCTGCCATATATAATATGCTTTGCCTGAAGATCAAACTGGTCTCGAGCGCGGCCATGCTCTAACCGTGAGATAGCATGTTTCACCATACTAGTGGTGAAAAAGGATGAAATACCTGGTCTTGGTGTACATGGTGTGGGTATCAGCGGCGGCTATGCGGGTACATGATATAAACTCTGTGCGTATCCATGCCATACTGCAGGGTCATGTATCGGTGTGGGTGAGCTTGGTTCTCTGATCTGCCTCCATGCCTCTGCACAATCTCTGCTCATAAGAAGGTGGTATATATCCCAATATCTCTCCTCCTCCCATTCCCGCTTTTTACGACGGGTCAAGCGGTGCATGCGTCTCTGCGCCTGTCTGTGTGTGATCTCTCCTCTGGCCTCCAAATCGCGTAGCTGTCGACGTAGATCTCTGCACTTATCATCATACCACCTGTTCTGTGGCATGGTACCGATCCGAGGGGGGTGCGTGTATGTGTGATGTGGAAAACTAAGTGTAGCAGAATCATGTAGAATGCGTGTGATATCAGTGGTTAGTGTATCAAGGGGTGCGTATGGATCAAGTGACATGATGTGCTCCTCCAGATGCTGTGAGTAAACATGTGAGAGCTCATGAGTGAAGTGTATGGTAGTATGCATGTGGGGTATGATATCTGCAGGTGGTGATGGTAATGAGGTGAGGAGTAAGAAACTGAGAAAGGTGTGATCGGCACCAAGTGGAAGTCTCCCAAGGCCGAAGGACTCGATAGTATGCATCCCATCGATCGGTCCGAGTAGATAATCTACAGTACTCTCATCCCCCCATGTGGGAAGCATGTAAGACCTCCTGAATATGGCCATCGTGCCATCCCATTATAAATAACAAGATGATGTCTACTACCAAGCTCAAGTAAATGCCCTCCATACCCTGTGGCGTCTGGCCCAATATCTGCTGACTCCCTACTGATCCCCAACTCCTCAGGGTCTAATGCTCTCATGATCTTTGGCTGCTCCATATCAAAACTCTCACACTGTCGGCTCTGTGTGTGCCCGTTGAAGTCCCCCATAAGGAAGACCTCACCCAAACTAGAATACATAATAATGTCCTCTGAGAGCTGTGAATAAGGGGAGGGGGAATCTCTGGCCTGAATATCACCCTGCGTAGTAGCATATCTGGACCCTCGTGGTGAAAAGTAGCATACTGCCATATAGATCCATCTCTCATCTAATATCTGCACTCTGATCCATATGTAACTGGTCTCCTCATCTCGTCTCACTAACTGGATATGTCTCTGTATCCCCTGACGAAATAGAACTGCCACCCCTCCTGAGCCCCTAGATGTGCTCTGCCTAGTAGTAGCCCGGTATGCAGATACCCACTCAAATCCTGTAATGTGTGGGAGCCCTCTCTCTGGGCTCTCATGTGTCTCTGTGAGGCATATAACATCATGGTCGGGTAAAATCTCCTCAAGTCTGTCCGGTCGTGACCATAGGGAGCCGTTGCAGTTCCAAACTGCGACACGTATTGGGGTCTCCTGTATAGTCCTCTGCCCCGTCTCATAGGCCACGCCCCCCTATTTGGTGGGGCATCCATCTATAAAAATCCGGCCATCTCGATAGAAGGCCTTACGGCCTTCTCTACATGCTTGGAGTATCTGTGGCATGCATGCTCGTCTGTGTGCAATCTGCATCTGAGTCAGGTCCTCATCCATGAAGATGGGAGCCCCAGTCATCCCTCGGAGCGAAATCCGCTTCCGAAAGAAAGCGGCTCTGTCCTCCGATGTGCTCATATGTAATATCAGAGCTCTGACCCTGGTAGTATCTCGTCCTGCACGCCATGCTTGAGTAAAGGGCATGCTCGTGTACCCTAGTCGGGTGCATAGCCCATGTGCGTCCTCCTCCGGAGAGGCCCCTTCGGGGAGCCCGGTAATACGCACGTTCAATCTACGCGCGTTCCTAAGCCTCTCCTCCTCTAAGGTCTCCTGAACCCGAACTACCTCCTCCTTTTTATTTTCTTCCTGGACCTCCTTCTTAATGTTCTTCTTCACTACCTCAATCCACCCCTCCTTATTCCCTTCTAATTCTTCCTTCATGTTTGCTTTGATTTTTTCCTCCCATCCCTCTCTCGAAGCCTCAACTTCGGTTTTAATGCATACATGGAGGTCCTCTCGGCATTCCTTCGTGATAGCCTCTCGGAGGTCCGCTTTGAAATCTGCGTCCTCTCTTGCCTCCCATAGATGTGACACTTCCGTTTGTAGCTTGTCCATGTCGGTTTTGAGATCCCTCTTCTCTTCCGTGAGTGTCTTCACCATCTCCTCTAGTTGACGGATCCTCTCATGGAGCCTGTGGGTTTCTTGGTTCAAGGCATTATCCGCATCCTTCTTGAAATCTTTCTTCGCCTCCTTGATAGCCTGGTTGATTAGAAGCTCCATGTTATGGAGCTCGAGCGGCATGTCACCTCACGGGGAAAAAGCCCCCTCGATAGACCTGTTGAATGTCAGAGAGACCACCTTCAATGAAGAAAGTTTCCCACTTTTCACCTCCTCCTGAAACTGTACATCCACAAATGCTGTCCCAGCTTGCACATTCCAGGAGCCTTCCTTCTGCAATGCCTCTAAGCTTGACAATGTGTAACCCTTTGGAAGAACAGAAAAATCATGCACACTATGAATCTGAATGTATGTGACCCCAGGCTGGGCAGGCTGTTTTAGAGCATGAAAAGCGAGAGCAGAAATGCCAGATCCTCCAATGCCCAAAGATGTGAAAGAGAGAGAGAGAGAGAGAGTAAACATGAAAGATAACAAAAAAATGGAGAGAGAGAGAGAGAGAGAGAGAGAGAGAGAGAGAGAGAGAGAGAGAGAGAGAGAGAGGGAAGGAGAGAGGAGAATAAGTGAGAAAACATAAGGGGGTGGAGAGAAACAAAGAGGGGCAACAAAGAAAGAGAGAGAGAGAAAGAAAGAAAGATAGGAAAAGGAAAAGAGAACAAGAGAGAAAGAGAATAAACATGAGAGATAACAAAAAAATGGGGAAAGGGAGCAAGAGAGAGGGAGGAGAGAGGAGAATGAGTGAGAAAACATAAGGGGATGGAGAGAAACAAAGAGAGGGGCAACAAAGAAAGAGAGAGAGACAAAGAAAGATAGGAAATGAGAGAGGGAGAAGAAGAAAGGAAAAGGAAGAGAGAACGAGAGAGAGAGAGAATAAACATGAAAGAAAACAAAGAAATTGGGGGAGAGAGAGAGAGAGGGAGGGAGGGAGGGAGGGAGGGAGGGAGGGAGGGAGAGAGGAGAATGAGTGAGAAAACATAAGGGGGTGTGGAGAGAAAGAAAGAGAGAGAGAGAGAAAGGGGAGAGAACGTAAAACGAAGAGTGCAAAGAAAGGGGGAGAAAACCAAGACTTTAGTTGACATTCATTTTGTTGAGTTACAAGAGAAGAAATATATTCTCAAACAAACAGCATTGAAGGTAAGGAAATGTTTGGACAGCAACATTTTCTTTACTTTATCTTATTAAGATTTCATAAAAAAAATTCGGCTATGATACCAACTACAACGTGTCAACCTGTATTTTCAGGATACGTCTTAGCAGTCCATCGGAAAGGATGTCTAGAAAGCTTCGCCCAACACTCCCATGGAATGTTATGGGGTTTGCGATCTAGGGCTTTCTGCGTCTGCCATGTAGCGGAAGTATTGTTTGTCATAACATAGACAAAATGGAAAACAATGAAGATCGTGATGTTCAAGATCGTGAGGTGTATCTTAATCAGTGTGTCTTGTGTCCTTGCTCTCAATGCAAGCTGGCAATCAGACAAAAGTGTCGCTTGTCTATAGAACATGTACGACGCTTCGGCGAGTTTCAATCAGAGATAATTGGTCAGGCGATTTCAGACTTTGAGCAAACAATAAGAAAAGTGTGTATCAATCATGCATTATATTCGCAAACTAATTGAATACCATATACAAAAACATTGGATATGGCCGTAAAATTTATACAGGGAGGTGACGTCTCATCCTAAGGAGGAGTGCACCTATTGTGGCCAATTAGAAGAGTTCGTGGGCGTGCGATGGATGGAGTGCCTGAGCCAATTCACCACTTGGAAGACACTACCCAGTCTATACCATTAATACTAGAGGAGATAGGTAGCCTTTCAGACTTTCCTACAATCTTGGAGCCTGAGATGGAGGCAATGATCGATATATTGATACCCATGGATGTTGAGACATCTAATCCGCTTAGAGAGAAAGCATTCATACCATTATATGATGGGTGTTGAGTATCTCGCCTGAAGACGTTGCTTGCACTTCTAAGTGTGCAAGCAAAGTATGGGTGGAGCGATGAGAGTGTGACTGAGTTGTTTAGGTACATTCTACGTACGCTTTGTTGATTTCTTTCGGCACCATTATAAAAAACAATTGTGCTTTTTCAAAATGTTTTATGATTTCTTTTCACGTTGCTAAAGTATCATATATTACCACTTGAAAATACCATGCCTAAGTCTCACGATGAAGCACAGCATGTTTTACGAAAGCTTGGCATGGACTACAACAGCATCCATGCATGAGTCAACAATTGGCTGTTTCGAGGAGAGTATGAGACTATGGAGACATGTCCAAAGTGTGGTACTACTCACAGGTATCGATAGAACTTGTAAGGGCAAACCATCCCTCAGAAAGTTCTTAGACATTTTCCACTTATCCCTCATATACATAACATGTTTCGTACATCGAGCTTGGCGAGCTTGACAATGTGGCATGCACAGAATAGATCCACAAATGGAGTCCAACGAATATCAGTGGATTCAAGCGCATGGAGCCACATTGACTTTACCTTTCCAGGCTTTGCATGAGAGTCAAGGAATCTTTGTCTCAGTCTTGCTATGGATAGCATGAACCCATTCGGTTTCCGCTTAACTTCTTACAGTGTGTGGCCTGTAGCCCTTGTTAACTACAACATCCCACCGTGGCTTTCTACGAAGAAAGGACACTTGATTCTTAGCTTGCTCATTCATGGTTGCTACAAAGTCAAGAATATGGATGTCTATCTCCGTCCATTAGTCAATGAGCTTAAGATTTTGTGGGAGGAGGAGGTCGCTGTGGAAGATATGAGCAAGCAGGATGGTCGATATTCCACCAATATACAAGCCATTCTCATGTGGACCATGCATGGCTTTTTGGGATTTGGGGAGTGCTCAGGTAAGTAGACTTCCATTCTCGTTGGTCATATCTATCATAGCTCATTCAAGTTTGTATTCACAGGATAGAGGTGTTGGAATAGGTCTGGTTGCCTCATGTTATCATGCATAGACTCTCGAAGGTCACGAACCATGAAGAAGATGGTATATCAAGGACACAACGCTTTCTTGCCGGAGGGTCATGGACTAAGGGAAGGTTTTCTTGGACGACCTCCAACACGAATGAATGCCCAAAGCTGGTACGAGTTGAAAATGGTCCACACACAGTCACATCCAAATGAAATGCGATAGTTCTCAGTTTTCTACGAGTTGTTGTATTGGACCCACTTATAGATCAACCACTTGTTGGATCCCATGCATATTTTCAAGAATGTGGGCAACTTACTATGGGACCATATCACAGGAAACAGAGATACTGCAGGGACACGAATGGATTTGAAGGAGGTAGGCAAGATGAAGGCACTTTGGCCATAGTCGGGGTGCTGATGGTCACTTGCAACTACCTCGCGTTCCTTGGGTTTTGTCCACTAAATAAGAGTGCATTGTGAAGCAAATTATTAGGTCTATCCACACTCTGATGGGTATGATGCGTTCTCTCAAATTCGTTTTTTCTAAAGATAACCAAGTATCAGGGCTGAAATCCTATGATTCACATAAGATGTGTTAGGTTTGTACTACAAATGGATTGTAACTGGAGGCATATTTTGTTATTTGGAGTTTAGTCAGTGTTTGTAATGCTTATTCATTTAAGGCAATTTATACTACCGATCGCGATCGTAGGATGCCTCACTCTGGAAATAAGCGGGGTGATTTACAGGATGTCAAATATAGTGTAATGGATCTCAAAGAAGGAGATCAAGACATTCTCTATTGAATCTGCAAGCTGGGGAGTAGTGGAGACAATTTGTCTCTTTGAGAAGTACCTGCCCACCAGCATGCTCACGATACAAACCCATCTCTTGGTGCATCTTGTAGAGGAAGTAGAGATTGCGAGACTTGTCCATACACGATGGATATTTTTCTTGGAGCGTTTCATGAAAACCTTGAAAGGCTTTTATGCGACAACGAGCTCGGCCAAAAGGTAGTATGGTTGAAGGTTGGTTGGTGTCTAAGATGTTAGTGCATATTTCACAATGGCTACCAACGGTGGATTTAGACAACACTATGCTATGGTCGCTGAAGGATGATGATAGACTGATCAGAAATGTGGTGGTTGGAAATGGGGTAGAAAAGATGATGGATACTGCAATGGAGGAGAAAGTGAATCATTTTCATATGTTGCACCATACCTCCATGGAGATGTGGCTCACTAGGTACAAGCAAGCCAGCAATATTGATGGGAAAGCGCGATCCGAATTTTGACGTAATACGTGCCATCGACCAATTCAATATCCTGAGGGCATGGAGGAGATGCCGCAGTTTATGTCTATGCGATGGTTACATGGAGCTTTGATCGTAGCCTCTCACGAAGGGGTGGAGGTCTCTACTCAAGAGTGGGAATTCTCGAGGGGATGTAGTCCAAAGGTGACTACATGATTTATAAGCTGTCATATCTAGATTTTATATGTGACAACTAATTAACTGTTTCAATGTACATTATAAAATATGTAGTGCGACATGGTCGCGCGGATGATATTTTCGTGTAGAGTATATAAAAAAAATACACTCCACAACGGATTGTGGTGTCATGGCAAAATTCAAGCAATAGAGCCGACGGCGAGCCACGGATCCAAACATCGTTATAGATGAGATGGAGTATTTTGGAAACTTGCAAAGTATTATCATGGTGGATTACTATAGCTTCTCCATGATCTTATTGTTGAGTGTTGAAATGACTTGTTTTTTTGGCTGATTTTTGTTGTTTTTGAGAGCTGAATGGTTGATTTTATGAGATGATTGAGTGGTTTGAGAGTGTTTTGGATGATATTGATTGTGTTTTGGAAGTTCATGATGTTTATCAGTAGAGATATGAGGTTTTGTGATGTTCTGATAGGTTCTGTATACCTTCTGTATAGCTTCTGTTTTGTTTTGTTTTGTTCTGATTGTCTTCTGTAAGGAGGGATGGATTGATGATTGATGAAGATTGAGATCTTGTGAAAGCTTATTGAATGGTTTTTGCGAGTTTGGAATGGTTTGAGTATGAGTTATGTGGTTTTGATGACCTTCTGTAACCTTCTGTAGGTCTTCTGTAGAGCTTCTATCTCTGTTCTGTTCTGTACTATAGCTGTTTTGGTACTGTTCTGTAGACTGTTCTGTATGCTTCTGTATGTGTTCTGTTGAATGAGAGTGTAGCTTGGGAAAGTTTTCTAGCCTTGGAAAGAGGTGAATACAAGTGCAAAAGAGCTGAAAGAAGTGAAAGAAGTAGCTGTTGAAGACTCAAGTGAAGACTGGAGTGAAGTGATAGTAGTGAGCTATGAAAGGACACTGTAGTGGCTCTGGTGACTCTTCATATCAGACATACCTCTTGGGAGGGATATCCACAATCTAAGAAGGATTATTGAGAGTGATTTTGAGGGATTGTAGTGAGGATATGATATATTATTGACAGAGAGAGAGAGAGAGAGAGAGAGAGAGTTAGAGATAGCAAATTCTACAAAAACAGAGTGATTGTGTATGAGAGATTGAGAGAGAAGACTATGAAGATATTGAAGATGAATACTATGTGATGTATTTCCATTCAAAGATGGTGTATTCCTTGTATTCCTTTGCTTTCTTTGTTATATTGATGGATTTTGTGAAGATATTGAAGAATATGGTTGATTCTATCAAATCCGTGGGAGATCTACATGATGCTGCATGAAGATTTGTTGTGCCTGGTGTTCTTTTCTTCATTGTGATCATATAAAACCTAATAAACAAGCTTGTTGATGTTACAAGATAGATTTTCTTGCAAGAGAATTTCCTTTTCCTTGGTGTTCCTCTTGGGGCTCCATGTTTTTGGTGCACAGCCGGGAAAATCTTGCCATCAACAAAGCACCAGAAGAGGCTGAAAATGAAGGAAGTGTCATTGCTAAGAAGAGAAGAATTCAATGGATGTTTGAAAAGTTCCTTCTTCCACTGAAGAGTTGGAATTTCTCATAATCAAAGCCACTTTTCACAAGAAGTTCATTCCATAATGGCGAAAACACATCACTATCATGATGCGTGCTCTATGTGGTGGACAGTTTCCTCTTCCTGTTGAAGCAGCAGAAACTTGCATCTTGGTGGCAAACTGTTTGGGAACAAACTGAAGAGCAGAAACAGAGAGAATGACCATCCATGGAAGATTTGGCATTCATTGAGAAGTTTCCAGACATCATCAAGTGGGAGATTGTGAAGAAGCTTCAGGAGTCTTGGTCTGTAGAGGTTCACAGAGACAAGAAGGAAAAGAGTTGGAATTTGTTCGTGGATGCTCAACAGTAAGATACGTGGGATGCTTGGTGCAGTGATAATCTTCTGTTTGTTCAATTAGCAACCCACTGGAAGTTGGTAGACAAAGTGTTTTTCACAACATACACTGTTGAAACCATCAGAAGCTGACATTACTATGATGATGGCGCCACCACAATGCTCAGACGTATGCATTTTGACACCTTCAGAACTGAATACCTTCCTCTGTGCAGTGGCACGAAAGCAGAATTCAGAGACGTTGAAAAGGAAGAAGTAGAAGAAATGTTGGCAAGAGAGTCCTCCAGAGACTGAAGCCTTCTGTTAACCCTCTGTGGAGCACTAACAACATAGTGGAGCCAACCCCCTAATGAATGACGCAATAAAGAGGCAAGCGTTAGAACAAGTCCAGAGGTATGTGAGAAGAGAGAAAGCAAAAATCAAAGTCGAGAACGAGCTCGCAGTAGAAGCCGCCTTTGACGCCCTTGCGGAACTCTTTACAGAAGTCCCAATGGCACATCAAGCCCTTCCTCCTCCTGCTAGAGGTCCACTTCCAAGCCAGATCTGTCCTGGAAATATTGATGACAGGCCAGCGAATGTAGTTCCATTGCCAGTTTTTAAGGGAGAGTACAATGAAGACCCCGATCTTCATGTAGTAGAGTTTATGGTAGCATGTGTGGCTAATAATGCCAGAACCCCTGAGCATTGGTTAGCAATATTCCCCGCCACTTTCAAGGGCGTGGTGTTTTAGTGGTATGAGAGACAAGCAGCAGGAACTTTTGGCACATGGGACAACCTGAAGTTGGCCTTCCTCACTAAATTCAGGCGTGAAGGTTTTGAAGAGCGGATGCGAGAGGAATTTATGAATTTAAGTCAGTCCTCTGGAGAAAGAGTAGAAGCTTATGTCTCACGAATGGAATCCATCCTGAAGAGATGGACTAACCATAATCTAGATGATGGTATTTAGAAGGGGGTGTTTCTCAGAGGATTACAACCAGAAGTCCGTAAGTTTGTGGAGCTGCAAAGACCAGCCACACTGCAAGCTGCAACAGAAGGTGCAAGACTATATGATGAAGTGGAAGCTAGATTAGCGATGAATCCAGGAAGAGGAGTCCTACCTCCTCTGATGCCAGGAATGATGTACCCACCAAACGCAGTCCCAGGGACAATCCTCTACCCTTACCAACAGATGCCCCCAGTATCACAGTACAGTGCACCAAATCCACAGTGGCCATAATCAATGCCTCAAATGATGGTTCAACTATAACAACAATGGTCCCAACCAATTTCCTCAATGCCAAATTAGCAGCAACAGTGGAACCCTACCAACTAGAGCCAACAGCCAACAGTTCAAACAGGAGCTCTGAATCAGAATCAGAACAGAGACCCTTCTGCACCAGCCCAATCTGTTTATGCAGTGATTATAGAGACCCCTCAAAACCCTATTTCCAGTACCTCCGGAGGAGAAAGCTTGAAGGATTACTTATCCAACTTAGTTGCAAATATCAAAAAGGAGTTGATGGATGTGATTACAGAGCAGCTACAGACGCTGAAAGTGAATACCACCAGTATATCCAATGTGGCAGGAGCAGGAAGAGATGTGATGCGGTCAAATACTTGGTGTGGTAAGTGTCATCAAGCAGGTCATTTAGCCACTGAATGTACACGAAAACCAACTATCCCTGGAGCCTTCTGTTCCTACTATTTGCGAAAGAACCATACAAAGGATATTTGCTCTCTGAAGGAGATGCATGATAGGAGAAGAAAGGAAGAAGACACACGATTCAACTTGCTGGAATCCAAAATGACAACACAGGATATTGGACCCAAGCCTAGAGAGTTTGGTCCTAATTTCGGACCCAGAAGATTTCCATCCCAAAGTTACAGAGGAAGACAGTCTGGCGGTGGTTAGAGATCAGAAGTGGAGTGTTACAGATGCGGAGAAAAGGGACACATTTCCCCAAATTGTCCAAATCCCAGAAGGTCAGTGGATTACAAGCCCTTATGTAGTCGTTGCAAAGGAGAAGGCCACACTGCAAAAGACTTTCTAAGCCCAGCCCTAGTGAGAAAATAATGCTACTGATAGTCCGGCCAAGGCCCAAGAGCCTATCTCCAATTTAGTGGAATTGGAAGTTGCTGCCATCACACGTGCAAAGAAGAAGGAACCACCTATCCAGAAAGAAAACAATCCTCCTGCCAGAACAGTGAAGTTCAATCTTCCACCAGAAGAACAAAACAAAACAGAGCCTGACAGAGCCGTACAAAGCACTACAGTGCCACAGAGAGTTACAGAGACAGTTCCAAAGACAGGACCAGAGGTCCAGGAGATAGAAGAGGAGGAAGTGCCACAAGTGGTAGAAGAAGTTCCCAAGATGGTCCTGTTGGAAGAACAAAGGAAAATGAAAATGGGTGTTGCCCCATTCCCTAACCGATTAGAGAAGCCAATGGATCCTATTAAGGAATACGATCTGGTCAAACATCTAGATACCTTTAAACCAAACCTCACATTCCGACAATTATTGATGTTGTCTCCCAGTTGCCGAAAAAGGTTCAAAAGTATACTGACAAGAAGACGTGGCTTAAGGATTGCTCTCTCAATAGCAACAAAGTCCAACAAAGCTTCAGAGCCTGTAAAAGAAGTGGACGTAGCTAACGCCTTCCTAGATCCGGGTACTCCAGAGACTGGCGTGTGGATAGAAGGCTGCTTCATTGCAAATGCACTGATTGATGGTGGTTCATCAGTGAACATTATGACGGATGTGACAATGAAGGATCTAGACCTACAAGGTGTGCAACCAACCCAATGGCTCATCAGACTAGTGGATCAGAGCAGAATCAAGCCTTTGGGCATTCTCCCATATGTGAAGACTATAGTGGCTGGGAAAGATTATTGGCTAACCTATCTGGTGGTGAAGCCAAACTCTTATGGCACATCCTACCCTCTGTTACTGGGCAGACCATGGCTTTTTGAAGCCCGAGCAAGGACGGATTGGTTCAAAGGAACCTTGGCCTTGGGTAGAGGACCCAATAAAGTGGTGCTGAAGTTATATGGTTCTCAAAAAGGACATGGATCCACCTCCTTGGAATTATCTTTTGACTCTCCTAATGAGGCTACAGATGGAACATCAACAGACAAAGATGTTGTCAAATAGATCCTTCCCAAGAAAACAATGGCACGTTCCTTAACAGTGGATACTATAAGCCAACTCCCAAAAGATGCAAAGCCATTGTCAATGGGAGAATACTTCCTACCTGAACCAAGAACAATTTCCGAAATCACTTCTGACAGTGACATAGAAGCATGGATGTATTGCTCTCCCTGTTACATGGCCATAGTAGAGCCAGAGACAAGAAGCAGAAGATGAAACAGAGAACCTGTTCTTCTCTTACAGAGCTCCCATAGAGACAGAGACAGAAGCAGAGCCAGAGACAGAAGTAGAAGATGAAACAGAGAACCTGTTCTTCTCTTACAGAGCTCCCACAGAGACAGAGACAGAAGCAGAGACAGAAGAGGATGGATATGATATGGACGAAGAAGGTTATGAAAGCGAGACGGAAGAGTCTATCCCACCCGAAGAGGATATATATGAAGAAGAAGTTCCAGAAGCCTCAGAAGTAGACGAGCTCATGCTGTGGGACAGAATGGCGATGGTACCATTTGGTCTGGTAAACGGATCTTCTCATATGCAAAATCTTTTTAAGAAGTGGATTAAGAAGACTAAGCCGTCCTTCAGCAGTGGCTCTTGCCGTCCTCACCCATCCTTGCCAAAGAAAGATGATGATGATGCACCGTGCCAACAAGCACCAGTCTCACAAACCCAACAGAAATCAGAGGGTCCCTGTTATGTGACATTCCTAGCTGTGTCATCAGAAGATGAGTCTGCAAGCCAAGAGGTAACTGATCGTAAAACCAAACCCGAAAGGGCTCTAATCCCATTCCAACATCTCAAGGAGCACCCTAAGTCTCCACCAATAGAAGAAGTTGGGTTTAGTGGGACATCAGAAGAGGACACCACTCCCTTGAAGGAGTCGGATCTGTATCCAGAAGCAGTCCGTGGGACCTTCATCTGTGAAGTAGAAGGTGAAAAGCAGTTAACTTTTGTGGATGCAGAAGGCACTGAACGCCACTTGAAGTGGGTAGCAGCCTCCCAGAAGAGGAGTTGTCAACCTTGTACAACTTGTTGAAAGAAAATTTGGACGTGTTTGCGTGGTCCTACAAAGACCTAAAGGGGATTGATTCCACAATATGTCAGCATCATATTGACTTGGAGCCCAATGCCAAGCCAGTACGGCAACGACAGAGGCGAATGAACCCGAATTATTCCACATTGGTAAAAGCAGAGCTATTGAAGCTTCTGGAAGCCGAGTTCATCTATCCAGTGGCAAATAGTGAATGGGTTTCACCCATTGTGGTTGTACCCAAGAAGAATGGCAAGCTTTGAATATGTGTGGATTTCCGCAAGTTGAATTCTAAGACGAAGAAGGATTACTTTTCGATTCCTTTCACAGACCAACTGTTGGACACAGTGGCAGGACATGAGCTTTATTCCCTTTTGGATGGATTCAGTGGATACAACCAAGTCCAAATCGCATAAGAGGACCAATCCAAAACAACCTTTACCACAGAATGGGGGACCTACACTTACCGAGTGATGCTATTTGGGCTCTGCAATGCCCCTGCTACTTTCCAGTGAGTCATGATAGCCGCATTCCAAAATCATCTGCACGATTTTATTGAGGTATATTTGGATGACTTCTGTGTCTATAGTTTGATCCGTGAACACTGGGGACACCTGGAACAATGCTTTGACCGATGCCGGGAGTATGGGATTTCCCTCAACCCCGACAAATGCAGCTTTGGGGTCTCTTCTGGAGTTCTGTTGGGCCACATTGTCTCTACACAAGGGATATCAACAGACCCTGCAAAGATCGAAAAGATCACAGCTTTGATAGCACCCACCAACCTCAAACAGTTGAGGGGATTCCTAGGCCATGTGGGTTACTACAGAAGGTTCATAGCTCATTTTGCAACAAAGGCAACCTCCTTGCACAAGCTTCTGAGGAAAGATACAGAGTTTACTTGGACAGAAGAATGTGACAAAGCCTTCAACACTCTGAAGCAGTGTCTGATTGAGGCACCCATTCTGCAACCTCCTGATTGGATGAAGGAGTTCCATGTGCATATTGATGCATCCATTGAAGGCTTAGGCACAGTTCTTTGCCAGAAGGGCTCCTCGAAGCTGGATCAACCCATCTATTACGCAAGCCAAAAAGTCACTGATAGTGAACGGAACTACACAGTGACAAAGCTAGAGTGCTTCGCAATGGTGTTTGCCCTAGAGAAGTTCCGCCATTACCTCCTATCTACCCACTTTAAATTTTATGTGGATCACGAGGCCCTGTCCTGATGAACAAAGCAGATGTGAAAGGACGCATGATGAGATGGCTCCTTCTATTCCAGGAGTTCGACTTTGAGGTGATTACCAAACCTGGTCGTTCCCATGTTCTGGCTAATCATCTGTCACGTATCCCACAGAAAAAAAAAGAAAACAAATATACATATCGGTCATGGGAGAAAAGGACTTAGGTCCCTGTCATGCCGACCTATTCTTCGAGAAAAGGTGGAAACACCCTCGGGAATAGAAAAAAAAAAGAAAAAGAAAAAAAACAAGATAAGAACAACAAATCTGTTATGAGAGAAAAGGAAGCAATTCCTTGTCATAGCAGGCCTCGTTCCGAGAAAAGGTGGCACATACCCTTGGGCGAGAAGCTGGCTGTGGAAAAGGTGGCAACACCCAGCAGTCCAGAAAGTGGATTCATCAGTTGATATTCCCAAGATCCAGTTCCGAAGCTGCCTCCCTTGGTATGCTGTGTCCTAGGTCTTTCTGCAGAGCGTCTAATTGTCCTCTAGCAGATGACATGTTCCTATCCAACACAACGTTCGATTTGATGGCTACCTCCTTGGGTATGCCTCTTCAACAACTGACGACGCGATCTTCATTGACGAACAATCGAGTGATGTGAGCTTTCATCCTAACCGGATGGGGACGTATGGGTTGCCCTTTGCATCTATCAACAGTGAGTGAGACAGAGGGTGGGCCGAGAGACCAGTCTTTCCTTTCAAATCAAATGAGAGGTGAGAAGTATGAATGAAATGTTGCATGCGCGGGATGGGCCTCTCAATGCACAAATCACAATTTGTTTCTGTGCACTGCACCATAAGGCTCCCTGGCCTTCATTCTCGCACCGTATGCCGGCACAGTTGCACCATCCAATGCGCACAAGGCATACAATCTTTGCACAAGTGACCGTGAGGATAATATCAATGGGTTTCAGGACATGGCTGTCCTCCTGTATCTATCAACAGAGCGTGAGACAGAGGGTGGGTTGAGTGTGACTGGAGTTTCTTCAATCAATTACCGAGAGGTGAGATTGAGAGACGTTACGACTTGGAGTCAGGTATGTTTCCGTTTCCCTATGCACCCACGGGATGGGTCTCTACCATCATCATCACAGGACACATCACCCTGTTCTGTACATTGCACTGTAAGGCTCCCTTGCCTTCCTCCTTGCACTTATGCCAGATGGGTTGAATGCACTAATGCACCATCAACTGTGCACCCTGGCATACTTCCTCTGCACCATTCCCTTGTCGATTCCTAAACCGGGTACGAGATATGGGTTTTAATCATTTTTCCTTGAGTGATATTAGTCATGGGGCGAGTGACTGTTCTTTCATTCCATTTGAGTGACTGTGAGTTGAGTGCAATATCCTTCGACATCGAATTTCCTGTGATTCCTTCCATCAGCTACCTCCCTGGGTGTTGTCGCGTGGTCTCTGCCATGACGGATGTGTGCTGTGAAGATGCCTTGGTACCTTCTGCAGCCGACAACAACACAGGATGTGCCATCGACAATCAACCTTGATCCTCAACAATATGGGCCAAGTTTTTCTAACCCTACACCTTCTGTTTCTCAGTGACGTTCATGTCTTAAGTGTGGGGACGTTAGTGGATGGCATGTGGCATGGTCCTAGATCCCTGTTGCTCGGTTACCCCTGTCCGTTAAGGTTTTAAGTGTGGGGACGCATCCCTGCGCGTCTACATTGCATACCCTTCTGCATATGCCTCAACCTGCTAATGCCTCTATGCCATGACTTGTTTTTACCCTGATGGGGTCCCTTTCCACCCAACCGTTCATTTTCCACCCACCCTTGGGGTTGTTCCCTTGCAGTTTTCCTTAATTCCCTGTTTTTGTTATCCTGCCATGTGAATGCACCCTAAGTTCACCGAAGTTCAACTCCAATCTTATAGCCATGTTCCTCCCTCTGAACTGACCATTTTTTCTTTTTACCTACCCCTATTCCGGTACACGATTTTCGAGTTATTAATTTTTGAAGTATTTTACGTTCATTAGCCGGTTTTCCATATGAACGCGCTTTTCTTGCTTCGGAACCGTGATTTGACATTAGAGCCCTGACAATCACTTTCTCCCTAATATTTTTCCTTTTTACTCCGAGTCATTCCGATGCACGGTTTGTCCAATATTAATTTTCCAGTTTTTTTAAGACTTTTTCATGCGTCTTTTTGACATTTTTCCATGTGAACCTGCCCTGTTTGCATCGGAATTCCAATTTGATTTGACAGCCGTGTCCCTGTGCCTTTCCCCACCTTTTTTCTTTTTTCTCCACCCTCTTTTGGCTTCTAGATTTTTAATTATTAATTTTTAAATGTGTTTTCGGGTGTATTTTTTGTATTTTTTGCATGTGAACCCCTCCTCCTTCCACCGGAACTGCGTTTTAAATATGACAACCATGTGCCATCCCTTCTTGCGGACATTTTTCCTTCTTACTGCATGTCATTCCGGTGAACGGTTTGTCCAACATTAATTTTCGATCCCATTTTCGGGTTTGTTTTTTGAATTTTTTCCACGTGAACGCATCTTATCTCAGTTGGAACTATGTTTTGATGTAATAGGATTGTTGGGCACGTCTTTTTGCACATTTTTCCTTTTTCCTGCACCTCGTTCCGATGAACGGATCTTCCGATATTAAATTTTAATTGCGTTTTTAAATTCATTTTTTTGTGTTTTTTGCACGTGACTGCCCTTTACCCCCCCGGAACTCCCGTTGCACATTTTTCTTCTCTTCCTCCTATCGTCCTACCCACTTTTTGTTTTTATGCCATTTCGTTTTGACGTCCGGATTGGGAGATATTAAATTTTCTTTATTTTTCTGTGTTTTTATGCGCCCGTCCCGCGTGTGAACGCGCCCGTTTTCAATTTTACGTGTCTTAACGTCCCCGGTCGCATCCGCGTGCCTCGTCCCCGCATCTGGGCACCCTTTCAATCTCGTCACGGTAAATTTTTTTACCCCCACCCCGCGCACACGAGCGGGATGGGGGTTACGCCTCCTTTTTGGGCCCTCCCCCTACCCCACCCCTTGGGCACCCCCCCTATGACCTAACCACTAACCACTAACCCTAACCCGCCCACTAACCACTAACCCTAACCCTAACCCTACCCCTATCCCCTACCCCGCCCACTAAACCTACCCCTACCCCTATCCCCTCCCCTGCCCACTACCCCTCACCCTTTCCCCTACCCCGTCCCTCCCCACCATAACCGCTTCCCTCCCTACCTTTCCCCTCCTCCTCTGCGTCCTCCTCTCCCACCTACCCTCATCCCCTTCTCCTCTGCTCCTCTCCTCTTCCCCTCCTTCCCCTCCACCTTCTCCCTCCCTCTCTCTTGCTCGCCCCTCTGCAGCGCCCCCGCAGGCCGCCTCGTCCTTTGGTCGCCAGCACGTCGTCGCCGGGCCGCCCGATGCCGTCGCCTCGTACACGGCCCCTGTTGGTTGTCGCTGTCATTCTCGATACGCCCTCTGATAGCCCTCTGCCAATTGCCCCTCGCCCTCGTCCTCGTCGCTGGCCTTCGCCAGTGTCCTCTAGGTTGTCGTGCAGCTTTGGCCTGCTGGCCCTCGTCCGCACCCCCTTCGCCCGACGCCGCCGCCCTGTGGCGCCGCGCCCCGCACCGCTCTCCACGCCAAGGTCACCCGCGCCTATGCTCGCCTTCGTGGCCGCTGCCAGCGCCAACCCCCCCTCTGACAGCCCTCTGCCACGTCGACTGCGCCCACCCTCCGCCTCTCGCTGGCCCTTGTCTGCGCCCCCTTCGCCCCTGCCGCCCGTTGACCTCCCGCCTTCCCGCCTCCTCCACGTGCCCCCCATCCCGCGTCCCCCCCCCCCCACCCCCCCACCCCCAACCTAGCCCCCATTCCCCCCCCCAGCAAACCCACCCACCCTCACACCCCCAACCTAGCCCCCATTCCCCCCCAGCAAACCCACCCACCCCCCCCACTCCCAACCTAGCCCCCATTCCCCCCCAGCAAAACCACACACCCTCGCACCCCCAACCTAGCCCCCATTCCCCCCCAGCACACACACACGCACACTTACCCTCCACTACCTCCCATGTGTCCCCCACTAACACGCACTCCCTGTAAGCCCCCTGTCCCATGCTGCAGCCCCGTTGCACGGCTAGACCACAGCAACCCCCTCCATAAACCCTCGTCCCACCTGTCGACACCTCGTGGCATCGACACATGCGTCGGTGTGTACGTGCGCGTGGAAGCTTGCGGTTGATCGTGCAATTGATCGTGCGCGGGTGCGAGACTTTGTTCGTCTGTTGCTACCACACAGCTTATTTCTGGGTATTTTCCCAGATTTTTTTATTTAAACACCCGAAACCTTTACAAAAAAAAAAAGAAAAACAATTAAAAAAAAAAACAACCTTTAAAATTCTGAAAACAATTCCAGCAAAATCTAGAAAATTTCCTATTATTTCTGCACACATGGCCATATTTTTCTAAACCTGTAAATTTCAGAAAAAACATTTTCGACCATTTAAAAATTCCCCAATCTTTTAAAAAAACCCAAACAAATGTAAAAAATTCATTAAAAATGCTAAAAAATTTCCAAATTAATTTCAAAAAATTCCTAACACTTCCATTAATATTTTTACTTATTTTTGGCATATTTTTCTAAGCTGTCATAATATTTCATTTCACACCTAAATTCCTTAAAAAAAAATAAAAAATTTCATCTAAACACAAACTAAACATCTTGACAAAAAATCCAGATATTTTTGGATTGAGGAGAGCACATTCTTTGCATTTCCATACACCCACTACCAAGTATTTTCCCTTTTATTTGTTATTTTTTCAGCTACCTCAAAATCCACGGTTAATTTTTTTTTTAAAAAAAAAATACTAAAAAAAAAGAACCCGAAACACCACCATGGCACGCGCATTCGCGCTAAACACACTATTTTTTTAAATAAAAATAAACTCATCGTTCACTTAGCACGCACTAAGTGCGCTAAAGAGGCACTTTAATTTTTAATTAAAATGAACCAGCCGTCACAAGAGTACGCGCTGGCAAAAAAGCGCTCTGCATCACCTTAATTTGTAATCAATAAACTTGCATTTAGAGACCCAGTCTGGGTATCGAAGTCCGGGATTCGACTTAAAGCACCGCTTTCACCTAATAATTGGTAATTAAATTTTTAAGAAGGAACCGCCATTTTCTTGCTAAGGTTTATCACTTACTAAAACTTCACCCATTTCTTAATAATTTATGAAAATGAACACTTCATTAATTTAATTCCCTCTCACTGCACTTATTTTCCCTTTTTAACGAACCCGGTTTCGTGGGATGGGTATGCGCAATCTTTGGAGTTATTTCCATGGTCAAACACCGGTTTATCAACGATGTAGTTTTGATGTGTGTAGGTTGTTGTGATGTTTTGGTTTAGTTTCTTTGTTACGGTTAAGAGTACGGTGTGTAGTTTTTTTTCTTTATTGCGTGATACGGGGTCTTAGGTGTTTGTATGATGCATAACATGAAGCTTTCGGTCGCATATGTCTCAAGGTCATGTTGAATTTTTTCTAGGCTGTGGTTTGCTTGGGGATAGTTGGTCGAGTCACATTTTATTGTTTTGGTTGTTCTCTTATCCTTGTTTTCTTGTCTATTGCTTTGCAGGCATTCTCCTTGATTGTCTGTGTTCGTGGTATGTGTGTAACCATCTGAATGGCGCCTTCTCACGGTCCTCCCCCTATCTAGTATGTCCCACTAGTTAGTAGGGATTACTCTTCCCTACTCACTTTTGAGCCTCTCATGAAGGCGGGACTCGCTGCTTTTGTGGCTACCTCCTTTCCATTGCTTCCCGAGGATCCATCGTTGTGTGACAAGTTTCTGGCCTTCTACAGCAAGAAGACGGGACTGGTCTAGGGTATTTCTATGAATTTGACACCTCGAGGTCTAGGGAAGGCTCTGTCTCTTCCCTCCAAAGGTGAACCTTTTATTACCACTCGTCAGCTTTTCTCTAATGAAGAGATTCTGAAGCTGTTACAAAAGCAGACAAGGGAATTGCTGGATGTTAAGAAGGTGATAAACTCTTCAGGAGTTTCCTTTTCCATGATCACTGATTCTGTGTGGAAGATGATCTGTCAGTTTCTCCAGGACAGGTTTATGCCTGCCAAAATGCCATCCCAGTACTTGTCCAAAGAGCTTTTCACAGCTTCACGGATGGTGTTGAAAGGAGTCGCTATTGATTGGAGCACTTACCTTCTCACTAAAATGGATCAACATTTCGTTAAAGTCACTAGGGGTAATGTTACCAATGTCACCTATGGATCATACTTGTCTGCCTTCTTGACCTACTCAGGTTTACAGAAGAGTGTGCCTCCACCTCCTCCATCAGATCCAGTACCTCCTCCTCCACCTTCAGATGAGTCAGAACCCATTGATATCGAGGATGATGATTCTCCGCCTCCCTTGGTCATCCAGCGCAAATGCTTGAAGCGAGTAGCGGATAAAGCTCCTTCAGTTCTTCCTTCAGTGTCCGTTCCTGCTACCTCTGGCAGTGATCTCCCTGGTTATCTCACTTGTAATAACCTGTTTAGAGCACATTGAGAAGGTTCGTTGGATATATCAGTCCCCTCACTGAACAGTCTAGTCTCGGGAGATGCAATTCCTTCCTCTGTAAAGACATTCAGAGTTCCATTGAATTGTCAGTGACAACCTGTGTTCAACAGTTGTACGCTTCCTTTTATGAAGAGCTGATGTAGTCTAAGGACCAGTTGCATAAGGCAACATCCGAGTTAGCCTCTGCTAAGGATACCCTAGTAGATTTGTTTAAGCAGATGGAACAACAAACTCAACTGGTTGCAACCCAAAGAGATGAGATACCTTATTTGAAGATCTAATTAACAGAGGCTCAATCAGAGGTTACTAGCCTCTCAGAAGAGAAGGAGAGGATGTCGAGAGAAGCGCAGGAGTTCCAAACTCTTTTAGATGACAAACTTTCAGCCTTACAGACTGCTAATGATGCAGTGGAATCACAAGCTTCCCAAATCAAGCAGTTGCAAGATCAACTGGCAAAGTCACGGTTTGTTCCTCCAAGCCCTAATGTTCCCTTGATCCCTTCTCTTTCACAGCAAGATTTGGCTGCTCTTTAGAGACAGACTACCTTGTGTCCTTTATTCCAAGATAGAGTTGAAAGATTGCAATCTAGAATGGATTTGTTATGGTCTATATTTGAGTAGTTTCAGGAATATGTTCCTCCAGACCATTCTTTCTTTGTCCACTACCAATTACAGAAGTTGGCCTTCTCCATGAAGCTTTCCACGATGGATTTACCTCTTCCAGAGGATGGCTGGAGTGGGGCTTGGTCTGCTGAGTCGCTGACAGAGGTGGTCAGGATGGTGTTTGAAGATTCTGTCATGACAGATACCATGTTGATGTCATACATGTATCTCTGAGGAGACTTGTTAATTCCAGATGAGGTGGATATGGCATGGTATGTGGGGGACGCGGTTCTACAAGCTGTTTTGTATGTCAACCATTTGGAGTTGCGCATAGCTAACATGTTCCAGAGTTACTCCTCCAAAGTGGTTAATTGTCTTGATAATTCCTAGCATACCATGATTGATTCTGTGGTCCTGAATCAAAGACAGAACACAGCCCCTACCTATGCCCAGAGTACTAATCAACTGAGGGTGGATCTCTTAGCTTATCTTTCAAAACATAATCCGTTTGATTCTACCTTTTTTGATGCCTATCATAGAAGATCTCTCTTAGGACCTTCTGTTCCTACCCTCCTATATTACCAACAAATGGCTCACCGATATGATCTATATCTTTCCCTTTGTCAATCTAATTCCACAACTTTTTACCCCTTCTTTTCCAAACCTTCATCTTTTCCTCAAATTCCCATTTTTACATACTGTTCCTTTATTGAGGATCGAGTATTTTTCCCTTCTCCACCATGTCCTTCTCCATCCATTCATGTACCTTCCACCTTTCCTATTTATCAGCTAACACCATTTTTAACCGATTCCCTACAAATTTCTGCCACTCCTTCTTTAAGTCATTCTTCCTTTTATGATTTTGCCTACCCCTCCCTTCATCCACTTTTCCTTATTCCACTTCCCTCTCCTAACACTTCTATATCTCAACCACCTCAGTTGGTTAGTGACTATGACAGGTTTGATCATCAAATTTCCAAAAGACGGGGATGGAGCTCGAATGATTCCCTTACAGGACCTCAGATAAATTGGCCAGTAATTCCAGGAGAATGGACAGCTGCCAGTCAAGCTTATCAGAACTATATTCATTTTACTCAGCAGTATTCACAGTCTGCAGATCCTTCAGTGAGATTAACTGCTTACTTTGCTTGGTATTTGGCGTATATGCATAGGCACTCTCATAATGATTCAAAGCCTATTCCAAAGTTGTGCATGAATGTCAATGTGAGTATTGATTCCCAGCAGTTGGATATCTTGTATTTTCATGCCCTTTGTTTGCCTAGCAGATACCTTGTCCTCTTGGAAAGGATGTGCTGTCTTTAGTTTTTTCAGAATCCTCCCAAAACATTTGTAGATGAATCCTTGTCTATGGATCGTTTCCGAAATCATCAATCTTTCAAGAGGGATCATCTTCATTGATACCTTTTCCAATGTATGGTGGACTCTTTTTAATGAAAATCTCTCTTTTTGGAGGAGTCATTCAGATGGTTGTGTTGTGTGTAGTGTTTGTGTTGTGGGTTAATTTATGTAAAAAGAACATGGTGATTGCCTATTGGATTGGATTTCGTGCGAGCTACATTTTGGAGAATTGTGGTGATAGGGTCGTGGTTGGAGAGTTGAAGATGCTGATGCAGCGGAAGAAGAAGAAAACTCTTATATCCTTTACAAGTTTGTTGTGATTTCTAGTTTGATAAGAAGTGTTAATGTATAAAGGGTTTTCCTTTCGTTGTATTTTTATATTAGATACAGGTTATAAGATGGGGTCGTGGTTGGATGGATTGTTTTTGAAGAGATATTGAAGATCAAAGTTGAGCTTTTGAATGAACTTGTATTCCCTTTTTCCTGGGTCGCGAGGATGCTTCCTTATTAAGTGTGGGGATATGTTGAGTGTTGAAATGACTTGTTTTTTTGGCTGATTTTTGTTGTTTTTGAGAGCTGAATGGTTGATTTTATGAGATGATTGAGTGGTTTGAGAGTGTTTTGGATGATATTGATTGTGTTTTGGAAGTTCATGATGTTTATCAGTAGAGATATGAGGTTTTGTGATGTTCTGATAGGTTCTGTATACCTTCTGTATAGCTTCTGTTTTGTTTTGTTTTGTTCTGATTGTCTTCTGTAAGGAGGGATGGATTGATGATTGATGAAGATTGAGATCTTGTGAAAGCTTATTGAATGGTTTTTGAGAGTTTGGAATGGTTTGAGTATGAGTTATGTGGTTTTGATGACCTTTTGTAACCTTCTGTAGGTCTTCTGTAGAGCTTTTGTCTCTGTTCTGTTCTGTACTGTAGCTGTTCTGGTACTGTTCTGTATGCTTCTGTATGTGTTCTGTTGAATGAGAGTGTAGCTTGGGAAAGTTTTCTAGCCTTGGAAAGAGGTGAATACAAGTGCAAAAGAGCTGAAAGAAGTGAAAGAAGTAGCTGTTGAAGACTCAAGTGAAGACTGGAGTGAAGTGATAGTAGTGAGCTATGAAAGGACACTGTAGTGGCTCTGGTGACTCTTCATATCAGACATACCTCTTGGGAGCGATATCCACAATCTAAGAAGGATTATTGAGAGTGATTTTGAGGGATTGTAGTGAGGATATGATATATTATTGACAGAGAGAGAGAGAGAGAGTTAGAGATAGCCAATTCTACAAAAATAGAGTGATTGTATATGAGAGATTGAGAGAGAAGACTATGAAGATATTGAAGATGAATACTATGTGATATATTTCCATTCAAAGATGGTGTATTCCTTTGCTTTCTTTGTTATATTGATGGATTTTGTGAAGATATTGAAGAATATGGTTGATTCTATCAAATTCGTGGGAGATCTACATGATGCTGCATGAAGATTTGTTGTGCCTGGTGTTCTTTTCTTCATTGTGATCATATAAAACCTAATAAACAAACTTGTTGATGTTACAATATAGATTTTCTTGCAAGGAAATTCCATTTTCCTTGGTGTTCCTCTTGGGGCTCCACTTATTCGATGTGCAATGGTTCAAAATGGTACTGGAAGGAGCCAGGGCAACTGTTCGATGAGGCCCATTTGGATTTCTCGAAATAGATTTTGAAAAAAGATGGATGGATTTGCGCGATACATTTGTCTTGCCATCCCATGGTAAACATGTGCACGAACTCATGTTTTTTTAAAAAAAATTATTACAACATGGTATATGTCACAAATGCTAAATCTCTATTGTATGTGATTTTGAACAAGTAATTTTCTATCCACCCCGACAACCTTGATGGTGGTATGTTATACCTTCAGCTCCCCGAAGTGTGAGAATATATGATGAAAGCAATGTTTTCAATGTAGACGAGGATATTATGCAGATAGAGGGGTCAATATTGCAAGGGGTAGAGGTCAACCAAAGCTTGGAGCATGTAGAGGAGATAGAATTAGGTAATGATGATGGAAAGACAGGAGGCCAAGAATTCATTGAGAATGAGGTGGACTCATCCTTTTGTAGTGGCCTTTCTATCAACCTTCTAGTGTATGTGGAGTTGTGTCAAGAGATTGAAATGGGACCATAGGCTATGTCATACTTGTAGCATCCACTTACTCAATTTGTTGATGAATCACTTGTAAGGGTACTCTAGAATATTCATTTTAAGTAATATCATTTTTTCCATAGTTATATCATTGTGCTTTCTTTATATTGATTATGCTAACATCAATTTTTGTATGTGCAGGTGACCTTTGTGAATATTTGGATAGCACAATGAGTCGAGGGACGAACAATGAGGAGCTGGAGGAGATCATCACACATATGTCTCCAGATCAGATGGCTCAATTCAGAGATATGGTGGACAAAGAGCTATCTCGGACACCATTAGGCCGTTCCGTTAGATCTACTTCGGCATGCTCTGATGCTTTGGTTTCCAGTAGACAAGGTCGACGCTCCAAACTTGGGCCGGATGGAGGGAGTGGTTCTAGGGGATGTTGCGAAGACATGGATCCGGTGAACCCGCAATTGGCTCGATATACAGGTGCTACTTCTCGCTCTCGTGCAAGTTCGAGAGAGGGTGGCTCAGGTGGTTGTTGTGGAGGTACCGACGTAGTGTCTCTGTCTCGTCGTTTTGCTATAGTTGCGTCACCTATGGGATTTGTAACACCTATGGGGACATCTACTCTAGTCACTCCAGCTTTTGCTCAGTTGTCTGCAACAAGTGGCACCCCTATGGGTGCTACTCTGAGAGATACCAACCCCATGGGTACACCAGATGTACTAGGGTCTTCTGGATATGCCCAGGAGTGTGGTTGTAGGTGGGAGAGGACACATCTTAGACATATCTGAGAGAGGTATGGATGCCTTATAGATGATAGGACAAGAGCTGTCATCTTGAATGATGAGGGGAGAAGGGTGATGGCTCTTATGAGAGAGTTGTGCCAATAAGTTTTTCAGCCTTGGATCATTGGAAGGACGTACCGGAGGGGAGCAAGGACTACATAGTAGCATCCTTGCATGAGGAGTTTCTGGTACCCACCGTAGCAGATAGGTTTTCCACAGGCTGGATAATGAAGTGCGTGTGTGCGTACATGTCACATAGACGATCGGACGCACTCAAGGCACTTAAGAGCGGGGCCTCAAAGCCTGAGTGGCTAGATGTAGATGATTGGCGCTGACTCAGGGAGGAGGCTACATATTCTCCAAGATGTTGGAGACATCAGTGCAAGGCAACAAGGGCATGATTGCAGGCATGAGTGGTCCATCGTCTTGGGAGTGGTAGCCACATCATTTATTTGGAGGACTTTGTAAGTTTTTCTTCTGCTCTTCTCGCTTATTTTTTTGCAATATTGCTTGTACTAATAAATGTGTTTCTAACAGTTGTATTTTATTTTCTTTGCAGCACTCCATTACAAACCGCGATCCCATCGGCCTAGAGACCCGATATGCAGAGAGACATGGTCTCATTGCATTGATCGATAGATTGTATGCACGCGGCGGCCCAGTAAGTCACTCATCTTTCCTGTCCATAGTTACTATTTTTAAATAAAATGCATTATTGTATGGTGGATTGATGTGTAGTTGTTTCTTTTTTTGTAGAGTCCGTTCGATGCTCCTTTGCATCGGGACGAGCTTTTGAATAGCGAGGATCTAAAGCTCGCGCTTGGACTTGTAGAGCGAACATCCTCTTCTTTTTTGGTGCTCCGATTTATGTAGGCATTTTCTATGCACTATGTTATTATTATCCTTTGTATCTTGTCATGATTCCATGGGCGCTTTCATTAAGTGATCTTGTATTTATTTTATGTATCAGCCTTGTGATTCAAGTACACTTTGCCTTCATTTTGATGACCATTGTACACTTTACATGTAACCCATTTGTAGAATGTAAATATAGCACATAGTGCTACATAAGCTGCCCTGCCAAATTTTTTTTATCTTTGTAACCGTTGCTATTAGCATCACAAATTTACTGCACGCATCACTATTGACGTCAAAATTTGCATCGCAAATTGTCACTATTGACATTGCTATCAACGACATGAATAACGATGGTCCTATGGAGACGCTAATACCGACATGTTTAGCGACGATGGGGGTAAATTTTTTGGTGAATATTTTCGTCGCTTTAAATGTGGGTATGAGGCCTGTATATTGTAGTTCATCAAATGTTGCAATATAGGAAAGTCAATAAAAATTGTTAGTAAAATTATTGAAAAGAGTCTCTTTTTTTTAATCCTTGAAATTGGTATTGATATGGAAAGATTCACCCAATGCGTCTATCACTTTACCATTAACTCTTTGTTTGATAGTCTTCACCATAGATGGCCTTGACAGTAAACCATAGATGGCTAATTATCATTGACAAGAACAAGGATGTTCTTGAACAACGAATGTATATAGCATTGTCCATAAACACTTTGGGCTATTCATCATTAGTCTAGTTATTCCTAGCTTGGGTTTTTCATATACATAAGACTTCAAGGTTGAAACATATACTTAATTTTCATAGATTCATACTATTCTTTGGTTTGCAATCATGTTATAGATATGCTCCCAATGCATTTATCTATTGTTGGATCGTAGAACCTCTTATTTTCTCTTCTTTAAACAATGAAATTTGCCTCTTTATAAGAAGAACTCTCACAACCCAAGACTCGATGTCTTCTTGATTACATACGTAAAGTCTATTGACTTCCTTTTTGATGCACATGACAGTTCAACATCATGGGGGGACAATTATTCAAATGCATGTTTGTACTAAGCAAAGATCTGAGGTAGATTATGTAGACATATGGGATGTAATGTATAAACATGATGAAGCATTGATAAGTGTGCTCCAATAAGTTATAAATGAGCTAAAGCAATTTGAAGAGCAAGATGTATCTATGCAGAGAAATTGGAACTTATTTGAGCTCTTATGGATTAGGTGAGTCAATATTTTGTAGGGTTCATAGTCCTAGAGATTAGTTATGTAAGAGACATTTTCATAGATCATGGGTCAACATTGGATGATTTTGAAAAATTTCTCAATGAATACTTCATATAAGATATGAGATGGGTAACAAAAACAACTTTCTTGGAATGCATTTCTATGCCAAATAAGGAGCTATCAATGTCAGATAGAATAGAGCAACAGTCTCTTGGGGTTAAAAAAATTAAATTGTTTCTTTAGGCAACATATTATTTACTACTTTTGAGTCTTGAGAAGCTATTGGAAGATTAAAGTACTAAATAAGGATTAAAAACTGATTTTAGATATAGAGGATGCAATTTCTATGCTTGTTAAGTAATAGAGACAAAGAGATAAGATGGTTTTGTAAGAATCACTCTAGTTCCAAATAAGAGATAAGAGATAGAGACAAAGAGCAAGATGGTTATTACAGGAATCACTCTCATTCCAAATAAAGTAGAATAGGTGAATAGTTAGTCGTAACTTGTCCTCACATCTCCAAATAAGGATGACATAATGAAAGAACTCGTAAAAGGAATGTAGAATTTGCAATCAGAGTTTGCAAAGTTAGAAGAAAAAGGAAAATCTGTAATGTCATCTAAATAGGCATTATTGCACAATTGATGGAATGGGAAAACTACACCCACGACCTAACAAGAGGATAAAAGGAGAGCAAAAAAGGTTTAGGTTTTGACCTAGGGTTGAATTTAATGTAGGTTCTTAAGGCCAAACCACACATATTGGACGGGTTGAGATGCCATGCAGATGATAGCAAAACATACACCACAGAAACACAAAAAAGGCTTGCATAAACACCACATCCTACAGAAATTTTGACATGACCTACCCACTCATGTGATTGAAAGCTTCATGATATGCAACACATAAGCACTCTGAAAACCCCATATTAGGTAGTAGAAAAAAACAAAATATACATGTTGTATCCTTGACTTCAACATCATTACCATTAGAATATCAAACCAAACAAACCAGAACACATGGACACTATTGAATCAAGGTTGAATTGATCGTGTCGACAATGATTGACTAGTAGACATAGTCACCTACACTCCCACGCAGTATGTTCATTGTTTAATTTTTGATGGGTTTTAAAAAATTATTAGTAATGGGTGATTTTTTTATTAGATGATAGATCTTAGAAAAGAAAAATGTAGTTTCTTTCATCCATTAAAATTTATTAAGTGTACATGGTGCATTAAATGTAGCCTAGACTTCAATCTTGACTCAGAAGGTCTCTAAATGCAAATTTATTTTAAAAAGTTATTCTATGCTTTTTTTCTTACTAGCGCATGCATGAGTAACATCTGATTCCTTTTATTACAAATTAAAAATGTGTATGTATAGTGCATGCAACATGTGCAATGTGAATGATGACTTTGTTTTATTTATTTTAATGGTGTGTGTTGGGCACGAATCTGCATGAAAAAGGCGATTAGTAGCTGGGTTCATTTTAGTAATTAAATGTGGTTTATCTAGCATGAAAAAAACGATACCTGCAAGGTGTGTATACCCACCCTAATCTGATTCTGCACACTAAAAATCAATGGCCATGCCCTTTTAAAAAAAATATCAAAAGGCAATCCAATAATTTGCAAATTTACAGTGTGAGGAAAAAAAAACATAGCATGTTTTTTATTTTATTTTATTAATTTTTTTCAAATGGATTTTTTGGGAAACTTTTTGGGATTTATTTGGGTTTTTTTCTAGTTATGTGTTTTTGTTCTTTTGGATTAAAAAATAAATTTGTTAAATAAACCAATGGGTAGGGCAAACATAAGAAAAAGATTTAGAATTTTGAATGGGAATTTTAAAGTTTTTTACTTTTGTATGCATCTAACAAAAATAAGTATATGTTTCAACCTTGAAGGCTTATGCGTAGCAAAAACCCAAGCTATGAACAGCCATATCGATTATGAATAGTCGAAAGTATTTATGGACAATGCTATATCCATTCATTATTCAAGAACATCCTTGTTCTTGTCAATGACAAATAGTTTTTCTTTTATTCAGCTTGTATTTTCTTGTTTTACCTTGAATTAGATTAACAACAACCCTCTTCATTAGCCTATTGTATCCTTCTTTTGCTTCAGAACACCATTAGACTTCTCTTGTTTTACAAATCAATCCACTAGTCCACTTGATTCAAGATAGTAGTGCATATTTCCTTTTTGATAGTTCAAGCTTGATCTTATTTATGACAATTCATCCCTCATTTATATAAAAAATCAACTCCTAAACATGGTCAAAAATAGTCCCAAACATATTAAAAAGTAGCCCAAAATATGTCTTTGGATCTATCCTATTTCTAACTAGTTCTATCCTTCTTTATTTCAGCTCACTCTTTGTTTATGACAATCGGAGGCCCAAGAGGGATACCAAGAAAATGGAGAAACTATTGCAATAAAATCTATCTTGTTTCACCAACAAGCTTGTTCTTCATGCTTCAATCAACCATAAGAAGAAAAGGACACCATAAACAACAAACCTTCATGCAACATCATAGAGTGAATCTCCCACGACTTTATCACAATAAATTTCAACATATTCTTAATAGAAACCATCCAAGAACCAAAGGAACACAAAAAAATACTCAACTTTAAATGGAATTCATCACATAGTATTCATATTTCTTCATCTTCATACTATAATGTCCTATCTCATTAGTATTGCTCTCACTTCAACCTTCACTTTAAGTCTTCATCAACTACTTCTACTTCTTCGAGCTGTTAAGAGCTTCCATTTTTCTCTTTCCAAGATTGGAAAACATCTCCAAGCTAAACATCCATCAAATATAATGCTCACAGAAGCATATAGAAGATAACATAAGGTATATAAAAGCTCAACAATACACTATAGAAGGTCTATAGAAGGCATAAAAATCATATAGCTCAAAATAAAACCAACTCAATTTATCAAAATCCATCCAACACACTCTCAATCATATCTCAAACCACTTTTCTACAATCGTAATCTCTCAAATAGAAAGAAAATAGATCAAAACAGAGGCGAAAAAAGACCTATTAGAACTAAATAGACACACACAATAGAACCAGTTAGAACATCATAACTCCATCAAACACCAACATGAGCTTCTCAAACATACTCAACCTAACCCAAAACACTCTAAAACACTTCCAAACCGTCCGGATCCAATCAATCACACCTCAAATCAATTAAAAAGCTCCCAAAATCAAACAAAAAAAAAGTTTACATTCAGTTATTTAAGCCCTTAACATATCCCCATAGACAAGGAAGCATCCTCGTGACCTTGGAAAAAGAGAATAAAAGCTCTAAAATAAATGTATTCAATCACCAACTCTAACTCAAACAAATCTACAACCCCAACCAATAACTTGCATTTGGTAACCAATTCTAACAAAGGAAAAACATCTCTATCCATTAACTCATCGTAAAAAGATAAAAGTATAACAACTTGTAAAAGATATAAGAGATTTCTTCTATCCATCGCAATTTGGAAAAACTAGACAATTACAAAGAACCATAATCTTGATCAATTTCAACTCCTTGTGACAAGAATAACACACACACACACACACACACACACACACACACACACACACACACACACACACACACACACACACACACACACACACACACACACACACACACACACACACACACACACACACACACACACACACACACACACACACACACACACACACACACACACACACACACACACACACACAAAACTTAGACATATAACAGTCACCTGAATGACACCTTAAAAAAAACAAAATATATTGTTATAGCTTGGTAAGAATACATCAAGAATCAATGGAGTGTATCACGCTTAAAAGCTTGATGATTTTAAAATCCGTCTAAGGAGAGGGATTCATCAACAAATATCTTGGGAGGATTTTGGAAGAATTGCAAATAGCACATTCTCTCCACAAGTACAAGATATCTGCTCAGGAGACAGAGAGTATAAAAATACAATATGTCCAACTAATGAGAATCAATATTCATATTAGCATTAAGGCACCATTTAGGTACTATCATCTGATCATTATGAGAATGATGGTATATGTACCTTAAGTACGAAGAAGAAAAATGAGCAGCCAATCTAATTGAAGGATTAGTAGATTGATAATATATTTGGGTAAATTACAAATAATTCTGATAAGCTTGTATAGGAGTCTTCCATTCTCTTGGAATTACATGCCAATTAATTTAGGGACTAATCAATGACTCTATTTGACTCCATCCTCTATGCTAGATATTTGCAAATCAAAACCTGAGTGGCTACTAACCAACTAAGAGGGATTGGAAAGAAAATATGTGAAAGAAGGAATAAGAATAAGCATTAAAGGATGATGTGACGGATATGCAAAATCATAAAAAGAAGAGAGATTTAAAGATGGAGATTAAGATAATTTAATAGAATTTGATAAGAATGGAGTTAAGTATATTGAAAAAGTAGAAAGGAGTATACTAGATGATGGAGAACAAGGAGGAGTAGGTGAGAAAAGCCGATCTACAATGAATGAGCAATGAGAAAAAACAAGAATTTGGGAATTTTCTTGAGGTTAAAAAAGAAGAGAAAGAATAATCAATGGAGTCGATTAAAGGAGGGATAAATGAGAATCAAATCTATAGGTCATTTGGTGATAATAGATGAGTGAAGGTACTGATGGACCTAAAAGAGATTGATGATTATAATCTTCAAAAAAGATATGTCAAAAGGGGATTGTGTAGAAGTATAGGCTAAAAGAACCTCTCGCAATTGATTAGCATTTTATAAATGTGTAGAGGCTTTTGATTGCCGATGATTCAAGGCCACATAATCTATCATTGGATGCCAATAAACTTTAGAGAAGTCGGCCACTTTGATGTGAATAAGCTTAGAAAATCTCATCTATTCTTAACTCTAGATGTCGGATATAAAGAATAACTTGCGAAATAATATCCTCTACATACCAAGACAAATCCTTGTCTTTTAGAATCACAAGATCACCTCAAATATACATCTAAGACATGGGCATGGTATCAGATGTAAGTGAGTCCTCAAACACCATCCTAACCACTTCCACAAGAAGATCAGAGGACCAAGCACCACTCCATTCATTCTGTGCAGGATATAAATCCATAGTAGATGACTTCATATAAAAGGCTAGTTTTTGTTGTTGATAATGTACAAAAAGGAGCGATATGGTGGGATATATTCCATAAATTGCTCAAAGTAGATCTACAAAAATTCCATTCTAGATTGCAACCTCTCCACCTTTACTTGAAATAGTGGACATAGCATTGCTCTACATTGGAGAGTAGCCAAGTCCATAGGTAACAAAGAAGACATTGGGAATACACTAGGACTTGGTGGAACAGAGCATGATGGAGCCAACTGTTCTTTTCAACTCCTTGATCTTAGTAGCCTAACTATCAATTATGGAGTTTGTTGATTGTAACTCTACTATCTATGCAGTAATTAAAGCTTTGAACTCTTGTTTTTCATTAGAAAGACAACGCCTTTCTTTAGTAATAGTAGCTACCTGAGTATTTACTTCAACTGATTGGGCTTGCAAAGAGGGTATCTTCACATTTTGGGCTTCTAGCAATTTAATTTGCTACTCCATTTGGTTAAATAGATTAGATAGGGTTTCTTTAGTAGAGGCAAGCTCTGTAGTGGCCTTACATAACTCCTTCTTGGTGTTATGAATCATATGGTGGAGGAACTTGCTTGAGTTGCTGTGCCAAACATATACTTTACACACAAGAGGAAGCTCACTCAAACACACGAGAAGAGAGATGGAGGCCAAAAGCTTTTCTTGCTAGTTTTTTCTTTTTTTTTAAAAACACAATACAATGTACACAAAGTATAGATAATATATAACATAAAGAAATACCAATATACTAAGTGTAGATGTGTGAACCTATCTAGCCAGGTGGTCCATCATCAATGTTTACACATATTGAACTTGTCATCTTAACACTCCCCCTCAAGCTCAACTATATCTCTGCAACTCTAATGAAGCTTTGAAAATTTTTAAGCTTCTCCACACCTAATGCCATTGTGAAAATCTCAGCTATTTGATCCTGTGTGCGGACGTATATCAAGTCGATTTCTCATGCAAGTACATTCTCTCTCACAAAGTTCTAATGCATCTCAATGTGTTTTATCCTACTATGGAACATTGGGCTCCTAGCTAGCTGAATGCTACTCATGTTGTCACATTGAATGACAATTGGACCATCTCCTTGCACATCCAAATCACCTAATAACTTTTACAATCATATTACCTCACATACTGCCATAGTAGCACATCTATACTCAGCTTCTATACTTGATAAAGCAAGTAGCTTGCATTTTGCTACTCATGTAAGTGTTGCACTACCAAGAGAAAACATGAATCCACTGGTAAATCTTCTATTAGAAATGCTACCAGCCCAATCTATATATGTGCATCCAAACACATGCATATTCTTACTTACCTCATAAAAAATTCCATAATGTAAAGTGGACATCATATACCTCAATATGCATCAAACTGCATCCAAATGAGGCTTTCTAGGTATCTATATAAACTGATTGGACAAGGCCAACAACATAACTCAGGCCTTGTGATAGTCATGTAAATCAGACTCTGTACTATCCTCTTGAATATAGTAAGGTCTTTTATCTCATCCCCAACATCAGCACTCAACTTCACATTTCACCCAAATGCCATTGAAAGAGGCTTACAAGCTATCATACCATACTTGGACAACATATCTAAGCCATACTGCCTTTGGGATAGCCATATATTATCATTACAAATGATCACCTCAATACCAAGAAAGTACGTTAGCTCACCCAAATCCGTCATCTCAAACTTTTTTGTCAAAAGCTCCTTAACTTCAGTAGTCCCACTATCACTGTCACATGTAACAATCAGTCATCCACATAGATGACTATGATGACCAAGCCTGCATCTCCCTTTCTCACATAAAGTGAGTGATTAGTATCAGAAACATAAAATCCAATCTTGACAAGATACTCTTTGATCTTGTTAGACCATTCTCTAGGTGCTTGCTTTAGCCCATAACGTGCCTTCTTTAACCTACACACATATGTGGGATACTCTAAATCCTTATAGCTTGTTGGTTGCTCCATATACACCTCTGCTTGCAATTCATCATGCAAGAAGGCATTCTTGATATCCATTTGTTGCTACAAAATCCAACTTTGGCTGCTACCAAATTAGTCACACATCTAATCGTCGCCATTCTAGTAATTTGGATTGAATGTCTCTTCATAATCTATGCCATATGTTTGAGCGTAGCCTTTTTGCAACTAGCCTAGCCTTATACTTGCTAATAGAACCATCTACATTATGCTTGATTTTGTAAACCCACTTATAACCAATAGCTTTCTTGCCCTTAGGCAATGACACTAGATCCAAGTCTTATTGGCTTCTAATGCAACCATCTCCCTATCCATTGTTATATCCCAATGAGCATGGCCAATAACATCCTTGAAAGCAAGTGAGCCTAACATCTTCAACCACCTTTAGCATATAAACATAATGGTAACCTACATAATCTTCAAAACCAAATCTTTTAATAGGGTATTTAACCCTGCTAGACCTACGTGCACTGATCACTCAGTGGAGCCTTTACATTACTATATGCTCTTTGTACACATGGTATCCTAATTGAAGGAATAACAAGATCATTATCCAAACTCTTTGAACTAGTGGAATCTCCATCAAATCCTAAATGACTAGCAAATGCATTATCACTATACATTTTCTTATTCCCTTTGACTTTACATGCAATATAGATGCACTTGAAGATGTGGAACTACTCAATCTCCCGGACCAAGGGCTAACTATAGCTGTAGTACTAGATGTTGTTTTTGGTCCATTAAGGTTCTACGATTCTTGATTTTCTTTTCACACATAACTATCATCATTATCATTATCCAATGTATCACTACTATATGCATACCAACTACTCATCTAATAAAAAATAATATCATTGCTTACTCTAAACTCATTGTCATAGGGTTATAGCGATAATACCTTTTTGCTCTTAGGAATATCCAATAAAAATATATTTTTTCAGCCTTGTGATCAAGCTTCTTTTGTAGCTTACCTGGTATATGAATATGTACGCAATATAACCAAAAACTTTCAAGTGTGATACATCAGGCTTCTTGCTTGTAAAGCATTCTTCGGGGGTCATTCCATGAACTACAATTGTGGGAGTTCTATTTATAATATAGATAGTAGTATGAATAGCTTTAGACCAGAAATATTTTAGCATGTTCTTTTTATCTATCAATGCTCACGAAACTTTTGTAATATATCTATTTTTCTTTTTTGCAATCCCATTTTGCTATGGGATATGCTTGCACAAATGAATTGTCTCTTTATCCCATGAGACCTCAAGAAGTCACTAAACTCATTAGAGAGGTACTCTCCCCCTCCATTTGACCTCAAGCACTTAACTTTCAAGCTTGTTTCTATTTCACAACAATAGCCTTAAAAGTTTTGAAGTGCTTAAATACATCACTCTTTTCCTTCATGAAATATGCCCACAACTTTCTTGAATAATCATCAATAAACGTGACAAAATATTTCCTACCACACCAAGAGATATGTTCTATGTAGACCCCCAAACATATGCATATACAACATCAAGTATATTTCTGCTCACATCTCTATCATGCAAAAAAGTTTGTCTTACCTTCTTACCAAATTGACATGCTTCACACAATTTATACAATTTTATAACTCTAAAAGCAGGCAATCCTATAACCAACCCTTTGCATTACACTAATTTCAGCCTTTGTATATTTGTATATCCAATAGTTTGTGCCATATTTCAATATCTACAACCACTCCTTTGCCTTTAGCATATATAGTAGAAATTCCATGCAACCAACTTTACTTCCTTTTGGGACCAACTTGCACTTATCATTAAAGTCATTCATAAAATAATCTTTTATATTAAATGAAACTTACAACCCTTGCTTTACCATTTGGCCAATAAACACTAAATTCTTTGTGATTGATGGCATATGCAATATATATGACAACTTCTTTGTTTGACTATCATGCAAGGACAAGGGAGCCTTTTCAATGTGTAAAATTGAATTTTGTAAATCCTACATCTCTCCAAACTATTCAACATGACTGATCATATGATTATATGCACCTAAATTAACATACCATTCATCATCATGTGTCCTCTTTCCTGTAACAACATTCATCATATATTGCATAATAGATGGACACTCATTTCTATCTTCATTCTCTCATGAAGATGATGCATAGTTTCCTTGTTGCGATTTACCATTATAGATTTTGTCATTCTTAGCATAACAACAGACTGCAATATGATCTGTTTTGCCACAATAATGACAAACAATAGTAGAATTGCTAGAATCTCTATTCCATCCGCCTTTTCCTCCAAAGCTTCCTCTACCTCTAAGGTTTCCACGACGTCCTGAAACTTGCATTTCACTGAATTGCTGATTTAACTTGTTTTGTTGGTTATCACTAGCATGTCCCATACCGCGGCCTCTTAAAGAGGATCTACCACATCCTCTTCTTGAACTTGATTAAATAACTTGGACTTATTCACCACTTTTTCCAAACAATTCACTTTGTATGTTGATCTCTTTAGTGATTATGAGAGAGACCAACTCATTAGAAATTGAAAATGGCTTCTGCACATACGTAGAAGTAACAAAGGATTTTCAGGCCTTTTAATTATTAAGGCCACCCAAAGTAGATGAGACCAAATCATCATCATCAGACATTGCATCAATAGCTGCTAAGGCATCTACAATACTTCTCACTTTCAAAACATACTCATTTATAAACATCTTTCCTTTTTTCAAGGTATTCAACTCTTGCTTGAGTTGAATCTTCGGTGCCTTTGTATTTTCTAAAAATATGTTCTAAAAAAATTGTCCAAGTTGCACATGAAGTTTTTGCATTTTCGATATATCCCAACATAGTGTTGTTAATGACTGCAGATTGCCAATACATCATCTTTTTATATTTTGCATTTCATTCTTTCCATGCCTTTAATTCTTCTGTAGTCATAGCGTTACTCAGCTTTGGCTTCTTTTCTTCACTTGAAAGAAACTCAAAGAGGCCTTTTCCAATAAGGAAGTTTATCACATGAAACTTATGTGCTAGGTAGTTGTTATTGTCCAGGTTCTCAATGATGCAGTCTCCACTATTCTCTACCATTATCACAAAATTGATACAAAGTAGCAAGGAAGTCTTTTGCAATCTTTCATAATAAGTGCACATCAATATACCAAGTAGTCTTTTGCACTAACTGCTCAATAGTACATGTAATTTGCAACCTATTTGCATATAAAACTTGTGTTTGCTTCCTGGAAAACACCTTAGAACTTACAGATTTGAAATCTGCAACTTTTGCACCCACTTTCAATCAACATAACTTAATTCAGTATATCCTAAAATTGTTACTTGCGGGTCTAAAATGGCCTTGAAATGGCCTCAAAGGGATAAAAAATTCATGGAAAATCTCTAAAGGGATTATTTGCAAAATGTACAGTGCTTTGCTCACATATTAAATCTCACGACAATTTGAGATTTTTGCTTTGCCTTGCTTCCGGTGCCCTCACAGGCACTATCCAAGAGAAAAAGTGGAAGGATGGGAGAGTTTCTTACCCACTGCTTACTTGCTAGAATCCTTGCTTCTTCTTCTTCACTTCAGCCTTCAAACCAATCTCTCTTAGTAGTGTTGCTCTAATACCATGCCATGAATCATGTGGTGGGGGGAGCTGTTGTGTCAAACACACACCGTACACATAAGATGAAGCTCACTCAATAACACAAGAAGAGAGATGGATAACAAAATGTTTTCTTGTTGGTTTCTTCTTCTTCTTTTTTACACAATACAATGTACACAAAGTATAGAGAAGATATAACATTCAACAAAGTGACCTACTAAGTCAAACAATGCATAAGTGACTATACTAATCGATTGTCACTTTAACTATGCCAGCTGTAGGTATGTGCAATAAACTAAATATAATGAGTGATAAGTTAGTATCCACGTGAGGATCATAATGACCATAGACGTCAGATCCATCTAGCTAGGTGGTCCATCATCAATGTTTCCACATGTTGAGCTTGCCATCTCAACACTTAAATTATTACATCTTCTCCCAAAAAGAATAATATAACTATTGAATATAAATAGTAACTGATATCTCTATGGAGCTTTGAATATCCTTACACAAGAAAGAAATGGTATCTCCTGCTATTAGGCAAAGCAGATAAGGAACTAATACTTTTATACTACTATCTTTGTGCAAGATGATTTTTGATGTCGAGAAGTGCTTAAAAATAGCCAAAAAATTTCAAATTTCAGGGGTAAAATAGACTTCATCAAAGGCGGCGGTGGCAATCAGTACGATTTTAAGCGGCAATGCCATGAAAATGCTTAAAAGACTCACTTGACGACAGTTGATGAAGTTTCATAATTATTTGGTGTGTCAGACAGAACCCTGTGAGGTGCCCAGTAGTGGAGGACTTCAAGACGGACGCCCATGATTTTTTGGATTGCAATTTGGGTATCAGACGCGGAAATGGAAGTACCAGGGAGGCCAATGCCAAATGTAAAGTGAAAATGGACTTAAAGGATGCCAAAGGGTATGCCTTTTGGGGGCTTCCTTTGGGGGCCCCTTTAAAAAAACGAATTTGAGGGGGAGGGGGGGCATTTTTTTCGGGTGTGAGCAGGGAGAAGGCGCCATTTTTCTCAACGCTTGATGGAGATGGGTTATGGGGGCTGTAACCAACCCCTAACCGATCTTGGGCCTGATCTACACTCTATCTTCGCTCTGTATCACCGATCTCCACTCCTCAAATGGCTGCTCAATTGTGGAGATCAGATTTCAGTCTTTCTCTCTCCTCCCTCTCTCTCCTGCAAGGGGCAGTTCCTGCGTGTGAAGAAGAATGAAACCTGGTTGGTGAATGCTCGTACCGGCGTGGTACCGGATTGCTTCCAAACTGAAGGTGGGATGAAGATGGCAGTGTGGAGGTGGGTTGTGCATCAAATGAGGCTTGGTTTGCAGACCCGCAACAAGTTTCAAAACCCGAAATAATAAAAAATACACGGTAATGGCATTTTTACAAAGAAAGTGACTCTTTTTTCGCATTTGATGGGGTTAATGATGTTCGTATGGGCTGAAAATTGATGGACATATTGTTTGCTATTGGTTTTAGCCTTTCATAATAAAAAACTAGTAAAATATCCACTTAAAGTGTGGGAAATAAATGGGAAAACCCGAAAAGCATGGTTTTTAGAGTAAAAATGGGATTTTTGGGCTTAAAATGGGAAAAACATGAATCAAAACACCAATAAAATCTACATTGTTTGTTATTTAAGGACTCAAGAGCCATAGCTCTGAAATAATGCTAATTTTATTCTATTTTTAATGATAATAAATAAGGAAAAATAAGAAAAAATGCTTTTTGAAAGGGGAAAAAAAAAGGGAACAGACGAGAAAAATTATGAAAATTATGGATGTGTCTGTGAGTGCAACATAATTTGATGTCGACGCCCTAAAGAGGGTGGCCCCTCAAGATTCAGTTGTAAGTGGTGTGGTGGCCAACATTTCCCTAGAAATTGCCCGAATGTCAAATGTGATATTTGCGAAAAGTCTGGCCATTTAGCTACTACCTGTTGGAGTAAGATTAGTTCGCTCCAACAACGAAGTAAACAACCTGGTCTAGTTAATCATCGTGCACAAGGGAATAATCTCCAGTAAGATGAGGGACCAAGACAAATACTGCAACGAGGAAAGGCTGTTGTAGAGGAGTTGCCTCATGGCAGTGGAGTCAGCCTTATTGAGGCTGTATGTGTCAATGATGTTGAAACTTCTAATCTACAAGTCGTAACAAGAGGGCAAAAGATTAAAGAGGGTGATAAAGGAATTGTAAAACTCGTCGAGGAAAACCCTAAGCAGGATGTTAGGAAAAAGCGAGTCTTGAATGCGGATATGGAAGGTGGACCTCTAAGGCCTGTTGATGGTAAAGTAGATCCCGAGAAGGATAGAGAGGTGCCATGAAAGAAGACAAAAGTAAAAAAAAGAGGCACTAAAGTTGGCAGTCCAACAACCAAAGGAAATAATGGTTTGGCGTGAGAAGAGGACTTTGGCTAACTACCATGACTTTGATCTAGCAAGTTCTCTTTGCGAAGTCAAAAGCCAGATGTGAATCTGCTACAATTGATTAAACTTTCTCCAAAAGTATGCAATGAATTCAAGAAAATCCTACATATCAGGTATATAGTAGAATCCTTGGGCATAGCTAGAGTGGAAGAAGATTGGTTTGATCATGCTAAAAAGCATTGCTCTAGGGTTCTAGCATATGTGGATGGAATATTAGTGGAGCACACTATCGTGGACACTGGATCGTCCGTCAATATCATAAGTTCAGACTTGATGGAGTGGCTAGGTCTTGAAATTCAAAAAGACGACTCCATGCTTCTTAGGATGGCGGATGATAGTCTAAGACAACCAGAAGGTTGCATCACCAAAGTCCATGTTACTATTGCAAGTGTGGAATGCTATCTGGACTTTAGGGTGATAAGGTTTGCAGGATGTCCTAGCTATCCAGTTTTGCTAGGAAGGTCCTGGATTTTACGAACAGACTATCAAGTCAATATACCCGTTGGTCGAGTGATTTTAGGTTGAGGTGCCCATCGTGTAATAGTGGATGCTTACCTTGAGTCTCCTCAGAGTGAGAGAGCTCCTTTATCCTCCATTGAACTAGAAACAATAGATGATCCATGTAATAGTGAGATGTCATTGAGTAATGGATCTAAGAAAGGGTCCACTACAGAGGATATTTATTAGATAACCTTGAATGAGCCGATAGAGCCTCATGATCGAATAAGAGACACTGATGTTATTGAGCTGGACCTTGGTACGCCTAATGATTCGCGGCCAATCAAATTGGGTTCTATGCTCAGTTCAAAAGAGAGAGAGGACTATGTATCCCTGATTCAGGAGTTTCGTGACATCTTTGCTTGGAGCTATGATGAACTTAGGGGTATTCCTCCCAGTCTAGCAGTGCATACTATTCCTATAAAGGAAGGTACCTGCCCTGTACGTCAAAAAGTAAGGCGTATGCCTTTTGAATTAAGGGACAGGTTGTTCGAGGAACTACAGAAGTTGCAAAAAGCGGGTTTGATCTTCGCTGTTCAGCATATTGAATGGTGCTCACCAGTTGTGATCAAGAAGAAGAATAACAATCAGATCCGGCTTTGTGTAGATTTTAGAGAGTTGAATATGAAAACTGTTAAAGATTACTACTCGTTGCCGTTTATTGACCAAATTTTGGATCAACTAGTGGGTAGGGAAATATATTCGTTTATGGAATGCTTTGCAGGGTATAACCAAATGGCGATTACTAAGCAAGATAGGTTAAAAATGACATTTATTATTGTCTTTGATACCTTTGTGTACCATGTGATGGCATTTGGGTTATGTAATGCACCAGGTTCGTGGCAGAGAACAACCGACAAAACCTTTGGTGACATTTCCCCCAAGGAATTGAAAGTATTCATTGACGACCTGGGGGCAGCCACCGTAAGGGATAGATAGTTAATTATCTTATGGAAGTGTTTTGAGCATTGCAGACAATTCTGCATAGCTCTCAACCCATGGAAGTGCGTCTTCGAAGTCCCTTATGGGTTCTTGTTAGACCATGTGGTTAGTTCCGTAGGGATTGCGACTGAACCTGAAAAGATCAAGGTCATAGTCGCCATGAGTCCACCGCGTACTCCAAAGGAAGTGCATAGCTTTCTGTCATCAGTAGGGTATTATTGGAGGTTTATCAATGCCTTGGTAGAACTAACGCTACCACTGACAAACCTATTGTCCTTTAATTGTCCGTTTTCATGGAGGTATCTTTTGACGATGTAAAGTAGGAGCTTGTCAAAGCACTTGTTTTAAAAGCACCAAAAAGGGGTGGAATGTTCTATATATTTTCAGCAGCAACTATGTATAATATCAGCTACTGTTTGGCCCAAATTTGGGAGGAAAAGTGGTACCATCCGATAGCTTTTGCTAGTCGAAAGTTGGGTATATAAAAAATTAACTACAGCTATATGGAGAAGTTGTGCCTTGCGATGGTATTTGCGACCAAGAAGTTTAGACACTACATTCTTTATGAGAGGGTGATTTTTTATATGAAGGCGGAAGGGCTTCAATTGTCGTTGAATAAGTTCCATCAGCCTGATCATTTAGCAAAGTGGTTAATCCCTTTGCAAGAGTTTGATTATGAGATTAAGAGCAAGCCGCCGAAGCTTCAGGGCATTGTCGATCGTGACTGAAGGAAGTGACATGGAAACATTGTGTAAGATTGATACGACATCTATTCC